>NW_007246454.1:121434-160648 GCF_000164805.1 Carlito syrichta
AAGGAGTGAGACTCCAACTCAAAAAAAAAAAAAAAGAACACTCAGGATTCGCCGGAGGAGGTCAAAATACCAACGTTTACAGGTGCTTGGAAGAAGTTGATTCCAACCTTCGTGGATGAATTGAGGCATTCAAGACCTCAGTGGGGGAAGTAACTGCAGATGTGGTGGAAATAGCAAGAGAACGAGAGTTAGAAGTGGAGCCGAGTCGCTGTAATCTCTTGATCAGATTTGAAGAGATGAGGCGTTGCTTCTTAAGAGTAAGCTAAGAAAGTGGTTGCTTAAGATGGCATCTACTCCTGTGAGGGTGCTGTGGACACTGTTGAATCGACTACAGAAGATTTCGAATTTCACATTAGCTTGGCTGATAAAGCCGGAAAAGCAGTGGCAGGATTTGAAAGGATTGACTCCAGTTTTGAAAGAGGTTCTAAGGTGGGTAAAACGCATCATCACGGGCTACACAGAAGTCTTTCATGAAAGGAAGAGTCAATCAGTGCAGCAGACTTCAGGGATGTCTTATTGTAAGAAACTGCCACAGCCACCCCAGCCTTCAGCATCCATTATTTTTAGACTAAGGTAGTACATTATTTTTGAAAGGTGGAATGCTGGTGTATGCTTAAGAGTCTACAGTATTGTGTACACATAACTTTCATATGCACTAGGAAACCAAAACATTTGTGCGATCGTGGTGGTTAGAACAGACGTGCAATATCTCTGAGGCATGCCTGTATTTCTCTATTCTTTTTTTTTTTTTTTGAGTTGGAGTCTCACTCTGTCACCCAGACTGGAGTGCAGTGGCTGCTCCTGGCCACCGCTGCCTTGCCTGCTGGACTCCGGTGATCCTTCTGCCTCAGCCTTCCAAGTAGCTGGAACTACAGGCACGCGCTACCACGCCCGGCTAATTTTTTGATTTATTGTCGAGATGAAGTCTCACCAAGTTGCCCAGGCGGGTCTCAAACCTGCGGGCTCAGGCAATCCACTCACCTCAGCCTCCCAAAGCACAGGATTTGAGCCACCAAGCCTGGCTTATTTCTCTATTCTGAATATAAAATCTTGCAGAAATCTTTGTATATCACATCATTAGAATTTCTTTAACTGTCAGTAATCTTATTAAAAGGATGTTTTAGCGTGACTTCTTCAAAAGTAGCGTGGACTCTAGTACTCATTGCTTCTTTTTTCTAAGATTAGGTAAAACCCATCCTTCTGGAAGCAAAGGCATTTGCTTGTTTTGTGTCTAATGGCACCCTGGTTTTTCTACAGTTCTTTAAATAATACATTGGTCTCAATATAAGTTATTTCAGACTTGTGTGAATTTTTTTTTTTTTTGAGTTGGGGGTCTCACTCTGTTGCCCAGATTGGAGTACAACAGTACCATCATGGCTTACTGCAGCCTTGACCTCCTGGGCTCAAGTGACCCTCTTACCTTAGCCTGCCGAGTAGCTGGGACTACAGTACATGCTGCTATGCTTGGCTAATTTTCTTGTAGAGATGAGCTTTCACTGTGTTGCCCAGGCTGGTCTTGAATGCCTGAGCTCAAGCAATCCTCCCACCTCAGTCTTCCAAAGTGTGGGGATTACTGGAATAAGCCACCCCACCCGGCCGCCGTGAGAATCTTTTTAATTAGGGTGCTTCCTCAACTGCTGTATCTGAGAACTAGACATCTCTTTGTAAACACAAAAAGTCGTTCTTAAGCCAGAGGCACTTCAGGGAGTGGCTGTCTTAGGCCTGCAGGGGCTTAAGCACTCAGTGAGATGTGTGGCAGTTACCGGATCGCAGTGAGATGAGAGAAGCTGGAAAACCTGAACGCAAAAGGCCTCAGGTATGTGGAGGAGTTTGCTGGTTTAAAGGGCAGGCATTTGGGCATTCTGCCTGGTAGTTCCATTTGGTAGAATTGGTCTGGACTGGACAGAGCTTTAAGGTATTGAAGACACCAGGAGGCAAAGGTGAGCAACTTCCCAGAAGCGTCATGGCGCATATGTCAAACATCAGAAGCCACCCGGTTCTGAAATATACCAAATACTGTAACCGCTTATGGAAGTCTGCCAGGTTTTTGTGGGTGAGTGAGTTTTGTGACTGGAATAATCTAAAAATCTAGTAATCTGTTTATATATGGTAATGTTATCAGGTAAGATTAATATGAGTTTTCAGTGCTCCTGTAAATAAAACTGAAAGCAGTTGTGTGACTGAAAGGACAAATACTATATGATTTCACTTATGCAAGGTACCTAGAATTCTAAAATTCATAGGAGAAGGAAAGTATAATAGGAGTCATCAGGGCTAGTGGGTAGGGATGAATGGGGAGTTATTGTTTAATGGGTACAGAGTTCCTGTTTGGAATGATGGAAAGGTTTTGGAAATAGATCATTGTTGTTTACTTATGGAATGCAGTTTGCTTTATGTACATTGCAAACATTTAATTATTACAGTTCTATGTAGTAGGCATATTTTCCTCATTTTGCAGATGCGAAAACTAAATCCTGGTTATGGCCGTTTAATTACTCAAAGCCATACAGCCAGCCAGTAGCATTTTATCACACTTCATCGCCAGGGTTCTTATCTGTCTAGTTATAAGTTAACAATTAGGCAATTCCTAGAAATCAACTTGAGTTGCCAGTTATAGTAACTGCTAGTGAAGGTGTATATTTAAAAATTTTAGTTCTGTATTAATAGTAGCTTTGAAAGAAATGTAGAAAGTATATATAAACCATAGTTCAAGAAATAGGTCACAATATACCTGTGTATTAACATGTTAAACTCTTAACGAAATACTTATTAGGCATCTTCTATGTGCTAGTACAGAAATGATGCAAAGATTTTAAAATATGGTAACTGTTCCCAGGAGGCTTAAAAATCTAGTTAGATGTTTATCAGCCTTTCTTGGATAAACAAACAAAATACCATGCCCTCCTTAATTTGAAATCTCAAAACAAATTAATTCAGATATTTCTTGCCATCTGACTATCTTTGGTTCTTGAGTTTGTATATCGAGAGATACTTCATTTTCTAATAGTTTTGGTTTCTGATATTTGGATAATGAATAGTAGTGAAAACTTGAATAGCAAAGGATGACAGCCCCGTGTCAAAGCTTCTGTCTTCACTTCCTGGGCTTGGGTGGTGTGAGTTCAGTTATGGAGCACTTGGATTGAGGGATGTTTAACATGACTTAAAAGAGAAAACTAATGGTGTTTAGAATGAAGTGGTGATTTAAGTAAGACAGTACTCTCCCTCCATTGTTGTCCTGTTGTGTGTACTTTGATTATAAAGATTTTCCACAAGAATACCTACTCGTCTCTCAAAATAATTGCCACAGTAACATAATAATTAGATTATGTGATATATCTTAATGTTTATGTGTGCTGGCTTACATTTACATATACATAGGTGACAAGGATTAAGAGACTTGATCCACATAACAAGAGAACAGGTTTTCAAGAGTTGTCTCTTATGGGTTATGTTGAGACCAATGGCAGTGGGGAAAGCCCCTTTTTAAAATCAGCTTTTGTAATATGATCTAGTAAATAATAGATAACATTCTGCTCATTCACTGAACCAATTCATTTACTCATTCATTTGACAAATTGAGTACTTTATATGTGTAAAGTACTCAATGTGAACTGTGGCTGCATACTGCCTGGCCACATGGAAATTAAAATTGAGTTGAATTTTCTACTATTCAAGAGATAATATTTATAGTCTGGCGGCAGATGGCTTGAGTTTGCATTCTGACTTTTCCACTCACTAGCTCCTTGACCTTGAGTGTACTATTGGACCTCTTTAGGCCTCAGTTCCCTCATGTAGTTGAACCAAAAAAAAAAACAACCCAAACAAATAGGAAAAGAAGGGAGGAGGGTGATATTAATGGCATCTACCTTATGAGGTTTTGTGATGGTTTAACAAATGTATAGAGAGCGTAGAATACTGCTACATGTTAGCGATTTTTATTATTTTTGTGTGGAGAAAGGTATTTGGAAAGACTGCACATTAAGGGACTCTTGACCTGGTCTGGGAGGGTCAAGGGGACGCGACAGGGGTCTGAGAAATGAACATGACCATTGTTGACTGACTGAGTAGGGAGGAGGGCCAGGATGTCCCAGGCTGAGAACAGCAAGTATGAAGGCCAGGAATGCGCCTGCTCGTAGCGGCTTGAGGACAAGTGCAGGCCAGAAGTGCCAAGTGAGGACAAGGCGAGCGGGAAACGGGGCCATGTCAGGTCGAACGTTGGGAAGCTGTGAAGGCTCTCTTAAAGCTGGAAAGTGGCTCGATCAGAGTTTCCTCTTACAAAGACCTTTTGACGTGCATTCTGCAAGATGTGTTGGATGGAGAGGACAGTCAGAAGACTGGAGAAAATAAAAGATGGTGACAGCGTGGGGTAAGGTGGGAGGTGGACAGAAGGGACTAGGTCAGCCCAGTGGAGATAGACATGACTTCATGTTGCACTGGATGTGGCGTGTGAGGGAGAGGAAATGTCAGTGCAGATTCCCAGAGTGTCAGGCAGATGACACATGGATTGCAGATAAGTCAAGAGTGGAGGCGTGTTCCAGAAGAGGCTGAGGATGTGCTGAGTTTACTTACAGTACTGAAAAAAGGTCTTGGAACAGTGATTCTCAAGGTTGGGTCCCTGGACCAGCAGCATCAATCACTTGGGCACTTGTCAGAAATGTAAATTACAGCTGCCACCCAGGACTGACAGAATCAGAGCCCCTGCGTGTGAGGCCCCGATTCTGATGCACAATAAAGTTTGAGAACCGCTGTTTTTAGAGGCATAGTGAAAAGGCTGAGGAGGAAGGGCGAATGAGTGTTAGTGCTAAGCTGAGGACTTGATTAGTTTAAGGGACAATTGTGCTTTCACACAAGGGTCAGCAGACTCTAACCAGGGAAGCCACACCTGGTCTACCTCCTATTTTTGTACAGTCCACAAGCTAAGAATAGTTTTTACAGTTTTTTAATGGCTGGGGGGAAAAGAACATTTTCTGACGTATGAAAGTGATATGAAATTCACATTTCAGGCTTCATAATGTTTATTGGAACACACTTGCACTCATTCAATTTGGTATTGTCTGTGGCTACCTGTGTGCTACTGTGCACACATTAAGCAGCTGTGACAAAAGGCATACAAAACCGAAAATTCTCGCTGTCTGGCTCTTTATAGAAAAAGTTTGCTGACCCTGCCTTTTAGAGCAGCGATGAAAGTAGAGAAGAGTGGCACGGGGAGTTTAACATTCCAGTGTCTAGGCAGAGGATGGGCTGGGTGCCTGGGACAGATGCGAATGCTTGCTTGGTTTCAAAGGATGAGTGCAGATGGCATGGCCCTTGTTTGTGCTCCACAGGGGCCTGCAATCCCAGAACCCTCGTCTTTGCCTGAGGTGGTAATGTACCTGGTGCTTGGGAGAAGTCGTTGTTATAAAGATAGTCGTTTGTTTTGTGCAGTGATGTTATCTTGGTATTGAATGTACTCCGTGCAAAAATAGTCTGTATTTTCACTCGATTGTGGAAATGGCCTCTGGGGTCCTCAGGCATGTTCACCATGAGTGTGCCTTGCCTCTGTGATTTGTTGGATAACATATAGTCCTATCGTGGGAAAAAATAGAACTTGAGAAATGTTTGCTTTTGGTAATGATGGATCAGCTTGTAGACCAGCCGTCCTTCCAGAACAACTGGAAAAACTGAGCACAGCAAAACAAAATCTGCTTGAAGGCATTGGAGAACTGCCTAGGCAGTGAGGGCTTGAGGGATCGGGACCTGGGAGGAAGGAAGCCCAGAGAGAGAGGCACAGCATTTGTCCTGCTTCTCACACTCTGTTGTTCGCTAGTAGTTCTCAGCAGTGGCTAAGAATCTGAGCAGAGCTCTGCTACTGTTCTGGGCCAGAGATTAAAACTTGGAATCTGGAGATTGCTGAAAAGGAGTGGTTCAGGTAAACACCCAGGCTTTCATTAGATACCCTGAAAGGTAGAACAGCAGTCAGGCATTCTGCCTCTGAGTGGCCCCGCTCTCAGTCACCTCAGTCACCTGGAATAAGGACAGAGCATTGCTGTGATTTGGCTGTGGTTACACCGGACTCTAAATCTGCAATGCTGCTGAGTCCAGGAGTTAGGTCCTGTGTGAACCCTGGGAACAATCAAGCCAGTGGGAAGGAAAAGTTCTCTTCTTCTGAAATCAGAGAGACAGAGCAGGGAGAGAAGGACCGTCGAAGCAAGTAAGTCTGCTGCTGCTTGTGTCATGGAGCTAAGCGGGGGAGCATTAGTTTCTCTAACTAGTAGGCTTTCAAGCTTAGTTCATTCTTCAGGTTTGTTGAATTATCATTCTGATTTTCTTCCTATTCCATGTTTTGAAGTCATAACCCTGTTTTTATTTGTTTGTTTTTAAGGGTAAATCCCAACTCTTTAATTTCTCATGCCAACAAGTGTATATATGTAGTCTTAGGTGTTCTTTCTCTTAACTGCATTCTGTGGTGACCTGCAAAACTCGGAAGGCAATCTAGGTGTTAGAGCTCCATCACAGTCCTGGTAGCATAAACAGTTTGTGTGGATTATTCAGAACAATGTGGAAGACTTTCAAAGTGAAATTTGTGTGGATGTTTTCTGTTTGTAGCTTCATTCAATACGCAAGTGAATATAATGAATTTGCAACTCAATTAAATTATCTTCTTTACTAACCATATTAATTACCCTAATTTTATTGGTAAATTTGGAAGATTTTCTTACATCATTACTTTAACAATGAATGTTTGTTTAATCATCACCTCTGTGTTTTGAAGAATAGTTATTTTCTTTTTGTTACCATGCTTTTTAAGACATTTCGATGTATTTCTTGTATTCAGTCATTTCACAAATTTGTTTAATGACTGTAATTATAATAATTTTTTCTAGTATGTGGCAGAACTTAATTTTTGCCTATGAGTTTATAAATAATTCCAGCAGACAGAATATCTCAAGAATGAGTTTAAAATTTGGGACATGGGCCAGGATCAAACGTCACACCTTCTTGTTGCCAGGCATTTTATTTAAGAGAGAGAGAGAGAGTCAGTGAGAGAGTGTGGGTGTGTGATTTCCAAGTAGGCCTTACTAAGCCTGCTGAGGTCTCGGGGCACATGCAGTATTACAGCATGGTTTGGTGGAAGAGCTTGTTCTTAGGAGATTAATTGACCTGAGGTGGGGTCCTAGAGCTGCCGTTTTCTCTCTGCCTAACTGCAGGCAAGTTACTTAACTTTTCTGTGCCTCAGCTTCTTTGTAACATGGAGATAATAATAGAGGCTTCCTCACAGGAGCAAATAACATGATTCAGGTAAAGTATTTAGAACATAGTAAGCACTCAGTACATCTTATAGCTCTTCTTGAGAACAATAAAAATACCATTTTGATGATCTCATCCCTGCTGTAGCCCAGCATTGTGCTGAATACTGGAGGTGTGGTCACAGTCCAAGGTAGGCAGAGGAGTGGGAGGTAGAAAGGTAGATGGGGCAGCATGACCTCTGCTGTGGGTGGAGCTCCGTGTGGCCCCAGCTGTGGGTGGAGCTCTGCACAGTGTGCTGGCCCAGGGGAGGTGGCTTGCTCCATGGGCTCATTCCCTCTTCTAACACTTCTGCAAAATGTGACTGTTCCCATCAAGATGATCCCGAGGGGTCACTGTTGATACCTCGGTCCTCAGGTCCCCTGTGTTACACGATGGTGCTATATCTGTATGATGGATGAATGCCAAGTAAAAATGATTTTTGTGAGCACTTACAAAGCATTTCAAGCATTTTATTCCTTTTTGTGGGAAAGCACAGAGGAAGTGGACACCTAGTTGTCACTAAGAAGTTTGCCCACGTGGAATGGCCAAATCATAAAATCAGGCCATTCAGATTCTGGGTGGCAAGGTGGCGACTACAGATAACTATTAAATAATTATTGGCAAACTCTCTAAAAATTGTGAATGATAATACGGTTAGGAGGAAAAGGAGATAAAATAAATGCAGAGTGTAATGAGTTGTTATAAATGAGCATTCATTAACTATCACCCAGATTGAAAAATAAAACATCCCCAGCCCCCCGAGGTCTCATGTACCCCCTTTCCTGGCCATAACCTCCTCTCTACCGCCAAAGGTCTCCACTGTATGACTATCATATTCACTTCCTGGTGTTTCTTCCTAGTTTTGGTATCTCAGTGTGTATTACATTATAATGTTTGCCTGTTTTAAAACCACCCATGTGGAATCATGCACTGTGTTTTGTGTCTGGCTTCTTTGTTGTGCATTAAGTTTTAAAAATTCACCCATGGTGTGTGGGACTGTAGTTTGTTCATTCTTTTTTCTTTTTGCTTCATGTAGTGTTCCATTTATAATATAGCACATTTTATTTATTCTGCTGTTGCCAAATATTTAAATATAATTGTTTTTTTAAGCTCCTGATTCCAGGGAATGCTTGTTTCCTTTTTCATTCTCAGACAATGTTACTTTCTTTCATTTGAAGATAAGTTCAGCACACATAACTATTCTCTTTTGTGGAGTGACAAATATACAGCATATTTGTCCATAATTCCTTATGAAATGAGAAATCGCATTTTTTTTCTTTAGTCTGTCATACCGCTACTTCTTACACTGATTTATATCCATTCTGTAATTGAGCTCTGTAGAAACTTGGGAAGTAGAATTCCTCAACACTACCTGATTTTTCCAGAGTAGCCACTGTGTTTTGGAATGTCTAATATTATCATTTTGGTCTGTCTGCTCTGCTCACTTTTTGGAAATGCCTGGCTTATCACCAAGTGCCTAATAATTCAGGTTTTAGGGGAAACATAATAGTAATAAATTGGGATGGGAAAATTAGAACACAAATTTGCTTTTCCATGAATACTTGCAGATAACTTAGTATACATTATAGGGAATGTTTGCTTACTTGAACATTTCATTTTACCTGTATGTTGATGTCACTTTTTAATTTCCTTACTCATAATATAAGTATCCTGAAACTGTTAGAAATACTGCCTCACTGCCAGGAGATTTCAAGTAATTCTGAAGGTAAAGTGTTTCACAGAAGTGCCTTTTCATAGATGGTGCATCTTATTTCTGTAAAATAATCTGGACTTAAACCTGAGATCAAGTCCCAGAAACACAAACTTTATCAATCAAGTACTTCGTTAAATATTAGTGTAATTATGAGAAAACCGGCAGAGTACAAACTTTTTTCTTTTTAACTATAATTTCCTTTTTCATTGTTTGCATTTCAAAGTTGTGGGAGACCAGGCGCATTAGCTCAGCCTGTAATCCCAGCACTTTGGGAAGCCAAGGTGAGAGTATTACCTGAGCCTGGGGGTTTGAGACCAACCTGAACAACTTGGCGAGACCTCGTCTCTGCGGTAAATCAAAAAACTAGCTAGACGTGTTGGCGCATGCCTATAGTTCCAGCTACTTGGAAGGCTGAGGTGGAAGGGTTGTCTGAGCCCAGCAAGTCAATGCTGGGGTGGCCGTGAGCGTGACACTGCACTCCAATCTGGGTGATGGAGTGAGACTTCAACTCAAAAAAACATCAAAGTTGTGGGGTTCAGGTGGGAATTTACTACATTAGTGGGAATTTACTGCATGCAGGTGAAATTTGGGCTTCTAGCTGGCCCTCTCTCCCCCGATAGTGGACCAGGTAACCGGTATGTTGCCACATGCTCCTTCCTCCTCTCCTCCCTCCTCCTCTCCTCCCTCCTTCCCAGCAGTGTCCAGCATCTGCCAATCCCACCCTTGTGCTAGTGTGATGGTGATCAGGGTCCACTTATGAGTGAGAACATGTGGTATTCAGTTCTTTGTTTCTGTGAGAGTTCACTTAGTATGATGGTCTCCAGCTGCATACAAGTTGCTGCAAAGGCTGTGATTTTGTTCTTCTTTACAGATGCATAATATTGCCTCATGGATATGTACCCCCCTTTTTTTTAATCCAGTTCATTTTCGATGGGCATCTGGGCTGGTTCCATGTTTTTGATATTGTGAGTAGTGCTGTAACAAACATGCACATGCAGGTGTCTTTTGGTAGAATGATTTATGTTCCTCTGGGTATGTTCCCAGCAGACGGACTGCTGCATCATATGAAAGCTCAATTGTTAGCTCTTTGAGAAAGTACTATACCACTTTCCAGAGAGGTTGAAGTAGCTTGTGTTCCCACCAACAGTGTGGAAAGGTCTGCTTTTCTCCACAGCCGCGCTAGCACCTGTTGCTTTTTTGGCTTATTAATGACAGCCATGCTTACCAGTGTTAGGTGGTATGTCATTGTCGTTTTGACTTGCATTTTTTTGATAGGCTGAGCATTTTTTCATGTGTGTGTTGGCTGCCTTATGTTGTGCTTCGAGAAGTGTCTATTTGTGTCCTTTTCCCATTTTTCAAAGGGGTTGTTGCTTTCCTTTTGTTTAAGTTCCTTGTAGATTCTAGATGTTAAACCTTCGTCAGATGTGTAGCTTGCATATATATTTTTCCCAGTCCATGGGTTGTCTTTTTACTCTTTTGATGGTTTATTTTGCTGTGCAAAAACTTTTCAGTTTTGTGAGGTCCCATCTGAATATCTTAGCTTTTGTTTCATTTACTTTTGAGGACTTTGGCCATGAATTCATTGCTTATTCTGATGTCCAGGGGTGTTCTCTATGTGTTCTTCTATGATTCTTATAGTTTGAGGTTTTACATTTAAGTCCTTGGTCCATTTTGAGTTCATATTTGTATGTGGTGGTAGGTATGAGTCTAGTTTTATTCTTCTGCATGTGGCCTGCCAGTTTTCCCAGGACCCATTTCCTAAATATGACTTCCTTTCTCCAATGTTTGTTATTGATGGCTTTGTCAAAGATGAGTTGGTTGACAGACTGTGTTTTTATTTCTGGATTCTCTGTCCTGTTCCATCGGCCTATGTGCCTATTCCTGTACCAATACCATGCTGTCTTGGTCGCTGTAGCCTTGTAATAAAGTTGAACGTCTGGAAGTGTGATGCCTCCCGCTTTGTTCCTTTTGTTGAGGATTGCTTTAGCTATTCATGCTCTTTTTTGCTTTCGTACAGATTTCTGTGTTGTCACTTGTGGTCTGTGAAAACTTTTTATTAGATAAAAATAAACTGTGCATGTTGAATTTGGAAGTACAAAAGGCGTCCTTGCTTGTGAGTGATGCATTCCCTGAATGATGCAATGCCTGAAGCCTCGGGTAGCACTGAACTCCATTGCCAGACTCCATTGCCAAATTCCACTGCTGTCAGTTGGGACACATTTCTGTTCATATCTTCCACCCATACATTAAATGTCTTTTCCACCTTAGCTAAGCACTTAGTCATGTTTCTTTTTTCTTCTTTATAATTTAACAGCTAGAAGATTTGTTTTTGCCATAGATCTTAGTAACTCAGCATATGATTGTTCTTCTTATTAAGCTGAGAACTTTCATTTTTTCACTTAAAGGAAATATTGTGGTTTCTCACTGACATGTCTGAATTATCAGCATCGCTTGTGCATTGGGCCATTATTAAAGTAAAATAAGGGCTTCTCATTTATCTATAATGCAGAACTGCCATAGTCATCTGATAATTGAGACTCAGACAGCTGAGGTGGCTGCGTGGTTACTGGTGGGCGTGCAGTGTGTCCAGTGTGGGTCCACAGGACACAGGGCCATGTTCTGAGGGGAGGGGCGGGAGGTCGTGCGGGCTCAACCTGTTGCTCAGAGTGGTGTGCCGATTGCAGTTTAGGAATTGCTGATTTCAGGATTTTCCATTGAATATTTTTGGACCACAGTTGACGTCAGGTAACTAAAACCTCAGAATATGAAATCACAAGTAAGAGAGGGACTGCTGTCAAATGAAAATTAAAAATTTAACGCATAACTAGCAATCTAAATAGTTACAAAGCCAGGCATGTGGCTCAGTTTTCTTCTGCTGAGCCATATTTTATGTTGTGATTCGCTATTCACCGTATGCATCATGAAGCATTTTTATTTGCATTAACATATTGCTAGTGTGAAAGTGGAAGAAAAAACATTACATAGATAATTTCCGGACTCTCGCAATTTGCTGAAGTGGTTGCATCCTTATTTGGTGTTTGAGTTGAGAATTGTGCTCCTTATTACTGCACAGGATGCCACGTCTAATTGCTCCCTTCCTTTGAACATTATAATAAAATATTGTGTTGTCTGAACTGTTACTGTTCCATTGATGAAACACTGAAATAAATATTACTGTCATATACAAATCTAATAAAAACGCTACAGTAGAGTGTTATGAAACTCCACTTACATAGTTTTTCAGAGACTCTTAAGCTTAGAGTTTGCAAAATAAAAAGGTTTGCCAAAATACCAAAATAGGAGAATGATGTTCCTGTTAGAGAAAACATAATTCCTACAGATTGGAATTTTTACCAGTTTCTTTGTCCAATTAACCACCTTCTGTCTTAACAGAAAACAGACCAAGCAGAATGAAGCTAGCCAATTATCATTAGCTTTATTTGAGATGGGAATCTTGCTATGTTGCTGGTCTCGAACTCCTAGGCTCAAGCGATCCTCTTGCCTCAGCCTTCCTGGTAGCTAGGACTGCAGGTGCACGCCATGGCCTCCTGCTCCAGCCGTTTAATTTATGGCTGAGGAAAAATAGTAGTGGCTGAGTTCATGCATTCTGTGAATAGGAGCGAATGGCCAGCAGTTAGCTCTCAGAGTTCATCCAAAGGATCTGCAGGTGGGCAGGAGAATAATTGAAACACACACACACTCACACACACTCTCTCTCTTGTTGATCTCATGCCTTTCAGTGCTGTAATTAGGTGCAGGCATCCATTCACTGTCCCCTTCTATAGAAAAACAGATTCCCCATCAAACTGTAGTAGCCATTAAAGCTTCAGATTCACCTTTCATGGGCTCACACTTCCTTCTCTCCCTTTTTCCATTCTTTCCTCTTCTTCTACCAGTGTTGATTGGGTACTTGAAACTAGTTCTGGGCTCTAGGGACACAGCTGTGAGCAAGTCTGTTTTCACTGAGTTTATATTCAAGTGTGAAGAGACAAACTGTAATCAAATGAATGAGAACATTTCAGATGTGGAAATGTGTGCTGTAGATAATTAAAGCAGGGGGATCTGCTGAAAAATGACTAGTATGTTCCCTTCGAATGAATTATTACAGAAGACCTCTCTCAGAAGGTGGCATTTAAGCTGTGGCCTGAATATCTTAGAAGGAATTATCATGTTACTATCAGGGAAGAACATTCTAGTCAGAGGGAGCAACTAGTGCCGAAGGCAGGAACGTGCTTTGTTACTCACCAGGCAGCAGAAAGAAGAAGAGGGAACCGGAGTGTGGGGAGAATTAGATGATGAGATGGTTAGTAGGCTGAGAGGGAAGCACAAAAAGAAAACAAGAAAATGGTGATGGCAGTTACTGTTTATTGACTGACTTTACTATGTGCCAGATAGTCTGAGCACACTGCCTTACATTTTTTCATTTAATTTCCACAATTTGTGTAGTTAATTTTGTTAGCCCATTTTTCAGATGAGAAAACCAAGGCTCAGAGAACCATTTGCTCAAGATCAGGTTGTCTGTGAGGCAGGAAAAAGTGGGATTTTATTTGTGCTCTGGTCTGATGGGCTCCAAAACCTGTGTACTCAGCTACTGTGTAAGAAATTGACATTGTTAACCCCCCTCTGTCTGCCTCCTCCCTCCAGTAATGTCTTCTTCAATCTCACCGGGTCTAGGACATAGCCAGAGAGGCTCATTATATTCCATTGGAACTGATTTCTTTTTTTTTTTTTTTTTTTTTTTGAGTTGGAGTCTCACTCTGTCACCCAGACTGGAGTGCAGTAAACGCTTCCGGCCACCGCAGCCTCGACCTGCTGGGCTCCGGCGATCCTTCCGTCTCAGCCTTCCAAGTAGCTGGAACTACAGGCGCGCGCTACCACACACCCGGCTGATTTTTTGATTTATTGTAGAGATGAAGTCTTAACAAGTTGCCCAGGCGGGTCGCGAACCCGCGGGCTCAGGCAGTCCACTCACCTCGGCCTCCCAAAGTGCTGGGATTACAGGCTGAGCCACCGAGCCCAGCCGGAACTGATTTCTAATCTTATATTCATTTTTATTTTATTTCTCCAATTTGTCACTCTGGATCCCTTACTTGATTACCTAATTACATTATATGTATTTGTAAGGAATATAAACCTAGAACATGACTAGGACTTTATGAAATAACTTCCAAGTAATGTCAGACCGAGGGCAAATGATTATCAAAGGATCCTACTTTATAAGTACTAGTCTTTCAGGATAAGTTTGTCAGAGGGAACACACCAATTACTAAAAAAAAATTTTGACTAGAACAATTTTCAAATTTTTTAATTACACTAAAAACTAGTGGATATTTTCCAAAAATGAGTACTAGATGAGTGTCAAGAATGATAAAAGTTTAGAAAATGTTTTAAGAAGTCTAATCCAGGGGCTGATATTTTGTATTTCAAAAATACATTAGTATTTTAGACACATGCCCTGAAGATTTTTAATCATCTTTAGTTAGGAAATTATTTGCAAATAACAAATATGACCACCTTTCATTAGATATTTAGAGAAAAACCATCTTATCTGACTTTTGTCTCTAGGTACATGGCTGTGATGTCAGGGTTATGTATGATACAATAAATCATCTAATTATATGATTTTTAATGGGCCTTTGTAGCAGTAGTGCAAAGGCTCATTTTGATTTTAATACCTTTGCATAATGTTTCCATCTGATCCAGCACAAGACCCTTAGTTTGTGACACTCACTCGAAGGCTTAGGATAAGCCTATGGCCTTATCTGATGTGTGTTTGGGCGCCAGACCAGAGATGTGATTGTGTCCCAGCCAGAGTACAACCACAACCAGCCACACTTGACATGCCTCAAGCTGCAGGGGCTAAAGACTTCTGGAGGGTGGTGGGTGCACAGCAGCCTCAGGTTCAGACTGGATGCTGCTTTCAGGAGGTGAGTGGCGGCTGATTTGCCTACTAGATACTGGATCTTGCTAGTAAATAAATGGTTTGTACTTACTTAGAATCAAATTAATGAAAAATTATTTAATAAAATTAGGCAACGATTCTAAAAGCCTAGTGAAACTAAAATTAATTTGACTTCTTGAACAAATATAATTATTTTTACACAGTTATCACCTAGGTCTTTGCAAGTCATGATCTAAGCCTTTTGTAGAGACACCACCGTAGGCAGGATTTCATGGATGTTGCTGTGATTTTCAAAACAGATGAAAATTTCACGTCTTCTCAGCATTTTCAGTATCACGTTACCACTAATCACAAAGGCCTTATTTTAAAACTCAACGTTGTGTTTTGTTTAGTTATTTGTAAATTGTTGATGTGAAATCATAGAGTACTCTGCCGAAGAGTTCTCTGTTGGCTTGAATATATATGTTGGCTTTTCATGAAATAACATTAAAGTCACGTAACGATTCTGTCATCAGCTTATTAAATTGTCAGAGTGATTATATACATTGAATACCCTCAGAGGATAGTAGTGACTGTACAAACAAAGAGAACAATGAAAACGCTTTCTGCTTCCACCAAAGAAGAATGAACCATGTCAGTAACCATATAGTGGACCATGGCTGCATCAGTCATTGCTTCTTTCTGTAACTCCTTCCTGCCCTCTCCCCTCTCTTGTCTCATTTTCTCTGCAGTCATGGGCGAGCACCCTATGCAGAGTACAAGTGACTGTAACCTTGAACTAGAACCTCCTGCCCGCATTCGCTCGAGTCTTCTCCCTTGTCATTACTTTCTAAGAGATGTTGCATTACACACATGTGCATACATGCACATAATAATACATGTGTTCATTCATAAACTTAGTGATGAGATTCTGCATGTTGGAATATCATAACGAGAAATCTCTTTATTGTTGTTTGTTGAACATTGACTTTTTGTATGACTGCAATAAGATTTGATGCCATTATTTTGAACTATTCCTTCCACCTCTCCCTCCACACTCAGCTCTGCAATATGACATCCACTCACCAGAAATAAATGTCCAAATCAATGAAGTGTTTCTGCAGCAGGTAGTAGTCACCTTAGACTTGTTACTCGTAGTTCATAGACTCTTATTCTTTTTCAGATAACTCAGTTTCCATACATTAGTAAAGATTGAGAGCTCTGAGGTCATTTTTGTTATTATTTGATGAATACATTCTTAGAAGTACAGTATTTAGAATTGTGTAAGTAATCGGTTAAGACTTTCTACTGATTTTCTTCCTTTTTAAAGAAAACGTCTGTTGAGTGTTTATTTATAGCAGGTCAAAGTGCCTCCTTTAGCATAGATTTTTGTTGAAGTCAGCACTTCTTGCAATTTAAAAAGCATGGCTTCTATGCTTCATATTTAAGATAATTGGCAATTGTAGCATTCAAATATTTGCCAATATTGGTCTATGCTCAGTACTCCTATGCAACAGGAAGAGATAATTTGCCTATAAATTTCCATTACTTTTCTGCACTGTCAAATTATATTATGCAGTTCCAGGTAAACTGAATACAGGAAAATCTGAGCTATAAGTAGTTACCACAGTTCATTTCTCACAACTCATCAGTTCAGCCTCTCTGCTGGCTTGGTGAAACCTGGTGTTTATACTTTGACCCAGGTGTGAAGGCATTTTTTCTGATCCTGAAACAGGGTGGGATAGAACTCGAACTTAATTGACAGTTGATGCTGCTATAATTAGTGCATTTTTGAAAAATACATTACTGTAACAGTTTACTATACATTATTTTTGGATTTGCTTTCATTTTAAGATTTTACAGATGGGAAGTCCTGTGAAACAGTATAATATGGTCGGCTGATGGAGGTTTGAATTCCAAATCTGCCTCTTAGTTTTTTAAACTTGGTCAAGGCATCTAACCCTCTGACCTTCATGTCGTTTTAAAAACATACCGGTGAGAGACCTGCCTCACTGAGTTGCAAGAATGAAGTGAGGCTACATAAAGGAGCGAACATGGTGCCTAGTGCTTTTGCTTAGTCTTGACATCCCAAAGCTTGTTGGTGGCAGAGCATCGATCAGAAGTCAGCTCTTGAAACACGTGGGAGTGCTTTTTCAACCATAGCACATTATCTGTCATTACTGGTTAGAAGAAAGTTGGGGTTCTGGCAAATGGCCATGCAGAGCCATGGCTTTTTTCAGGCAATTTCTCCCCGTTGGATTCTGTTAGAACCTTTCCTCAAGAGTTCTGGAAAGTCAGTAAGAGTCAGGTGGAATGAGGGAGGAGTAGAGGGTGCCCAGGCTTCTGGCTAGGGTACTGATGGCAGGGGGCTACCCCCTCAAACGCAAAGTCAGGAGGAAGGAAAGAGGTCTCAATGAGACTGGGCAGGCTCATTTATCTCAGTCTGTACCATTTTATTTAGTTTTAAACTCTACTTAGGGACTTTTGTAGTCCCAAACTTTATTTCTTTTAGGGTGTTCATAAATTTGCACGATTCTCCTTTTGGAGACACCCTTCTGTCTCCACTGCAGGTCTGGATCAGAGTGGCACGAATTCTGTGGCAGTGCTGCCTCTGATGCCATGCGGTGGTCACTCAAAAAATTACTTTTCTGTTGAGTTTTCCATACTGGTGTCGAGTTACAATCTCAGCTTCTTCTGCTGACACTTTTTTCCATGAAGAGCTTCTCAGTAAGGATCTAAATATGTGTTTGTTAAAAAATGAATGAATAATTGTAGACAGTAACCCAAGTATACAATTGGGTCACTTCAAAGTACTGTGGTGTAATGCTGACTGCCTGGAAGGCAGGACCACCAGGTAAAGACAGTGTCGGGCAGCCTTTCCAGACCATCCAGGCTGTAAAGATCGCTCTGGGTCTTCCCATTCTCCTCCTCTGTCTCTTGCCACCTTCCTCTTTTGGTTCCCTCTTTTCTTTCTTCCTTCTGGGTGGAAACAGCGCAGCATCCTAGAAAGCGCAGGTCAGGCCAAGCTGGCTTCAGAGTCTGGCTGTTACCGACTACTTATGTGACCTCTGAAGGATATGCTTAACTCTCCGACCAAGCCTCCATTTCCCAATCTGTCAAACGATGAAAATAACACCTACCTTATGAGGTTATTGGGAGAAATGAGAAAACGGATTTGAACAACTCACTTAGTAAGCGGGGGTTTTAATACTGTTGGTATGCATCCGGTTGAAACTGTAGAGAGTGATAAGGCGTAATAAAGCCCAAATAAATCAATTTGGTGATTTATGCGTTGCCAGGATGAAAGGTTTTGGTTAAAGAGAAGATTGAAACTGATGGCTAGAATGAGCTTTCTAAAAGATTGTCCGTGGGGTTATTCCTGCTGACCTTGTCTTCTGTGACCGTGGTAATTGAGTTGACTGTAAGGAAGATGGAATGAGGAAGCCACTCTCCTGCCAACTTAGAGAAGATGTGCATACCCAGAGGCGTGTGTGTCCAGCCTTATGGGAACAAGTGCTTCCAAATGCAGCAGCAGGGCTTGCGCCTTCCCTGATGATGAATTGCTTGCTAAACTGTGCCACAGAATGTTCTGTTTAATTCACTTATCTCTCTTGGCATAGCTTCTTTATAAAAAAGTCAGTGCCTTCAGGAAGGGGTTGGGAATGAGTGGAAAAGGAGGGTCAAGAGGAAAGCCCCTTCCGAATCTTAAAGCAGCCGTGTTCAGTGAAATTTTAATTCATTGGTCTATTTGCTTCGAATTCCTCAGCTATTTGGGAGATTTTTTTTTTTTTAATTCAGCATCACATGGGAAAGATATTTTCTAAAGAATGGCATCAAGATGGTATTTTTCTCTTTTTTTATGGAGAATCCTGTCTTTTAGAATGAACTTTCAGAAAGGAGTGCTTGTCCACTGTGCAGGTGGGCATCAGACTTCCTTCCCTACCTCTCCTCCTCCCTCCAGGAGCCCCGATCAACCTGGCTGATTTTTTCTTCTTTCCTTCTGGAAAGAAGTTGAAGGTTCAGTTGCGATCTGAGTCAACCCAGTATCCTGGAAACAGCACCCACCTGGCAGCTACACATCTGGTTTAGCTCTGGTTCTGTGACCTTAGCTAGGATCTAAGTGTCCACAAGTATAAAATGTCTTAACATCTTGATTAATTGTAAAGTTCTTTTTGAAAAGTGTTAAGCGTTTAATTGTGAAATTGAATGATATACACGAACAGTTAAAAACCCCCATGGACCCATCCTTCTTCTATCCCGTCAGCACTTGCTACATTGCTTCACTGACCTCCTCTGCAAACTCCCCCTCCAGTTTTTATGGTTGGTTTGCTTGAGGGCAGTATGTATCGTCTGTACTTTAGAGAAAATCCCAGTTTTGATGTCATTTTTCTCCTAAACCCCATTATTTCATCTCAATACCTAAAAACTTGGTCTTCTATCTCTGCCTCCCTTTTCCCTCCTGGAACTAACTAGGAGTAATACAGGAAACAAGACAAACTTGTTTTCCAAAGATTTCTGATTCTGTAATAATTTTATTTCAGCAATACTTAATTTGAAGTTTATGGAATCCCTGTTGGGTATTGGAACACTCCAAAATATATTCACTTGTGTGTGTATTTGGTGGGACGATGGAGCAGTAACGTTTATGAACATTTAGAAGGAGTCCCTGGCCCAGAGATTCTGAGGCTGAGTCAACAATGTGTAGGTTTTCACCTGGTTCTAGGGCCCTGAATAAAATCAAAGTACTCAGTGTAGAAAATGGTATCGCTTTGATAAAGAATCTATAAAAATGCACTAGCACATCATGATAGTGTCTTTGTAACGTAGAACTGAGCTAACTTGGCTTCTTCTGTATTTAGTAAGGCAAGACCATTTAGAAAGAAAATAAATGCTTTACCCAAATGTTTGGAAAAGAATATTTTAAGTTCATTTATTTAGAGCCAGTTATGATATACTTGTGGCCCCAAGATCAAGTTATCAGTCTCTTACAATGTCTATAAAGAAATGACATTTTTCCTCTCTTGTACTAATGAAATGTTTTCAAAACAAGGTTATTTAACTTTGTTTAAAAATGGATGTGACTTATCTAGACAATCATTAAATCTGGGTCACCTTGGGCATCTAAACCTTTAAATTAAAATACATGCTGCTCCTTTGGTCCTGCAGCGGTTTTTCCCCATGGTGAGTTAGAAGTAAGTTTAAAGCCCGTATATGTGCCAGCCCCCGTAAAGCGTGAGATCTATAGAAGTGTGCGACTCTGATGGCTGGCTCTTGGCGGTCATGAATCTTTATGCTCAGATATGTAGGGCCTGAATTAGAAGTGAGCTTTTGCCCACTTAGCATCAGAATTGGAAATTCAAAGCAGGGTTTTGAAGACAATGAAAGCTACTCACTGGAGCAGCTCTCAGCTGGCCCTCATGGGCCAGAAGCAAAATTCATAATTTGCAAAAACAGCCAGTTTTGCCAACACTGTACTGCGGTTTGGTTTTGTTTTCTTTCAGGGGCATACCTGGTACTTGCATGTCTGTTTTTGATCTTTGCTTCACCTGGATGTCATATCAAACGTGAGCAAATGTAGGGTTGCATTAGCCTCTGAAGACTTTCCCTCAAGGATGTCAGAAATCAGTAGTGATTTTTTCCTGACCGGAAGAGGGTTCCTTGCATTTGGAATAGTGCTTAATTTCTCCTTTTGTAGGAAGTTGTTAAATCTGACTAGCCACAGGCCCCAAAGCAGGTGAATGGCTATTAGGCCACAGTGAGTGTGATTCTCATCCCCCTCGTAGTTCAAGAGGACGAACTTGACGGTGTTGTTGGGCTACACTTCTGACCATTGGCTTTCCTTTCTCGGGAGTAATGGAAAGTGGATCATTCTCGTGCCTTAGCACGAACGTAGCTAAGAAGGCTGTGGGCAGGTCCGAGTGGTGTGCAGCCACAGCACTCTTGAACAGTCAGCCACCATCTCTAAAGCAGAAAAAGCAGCATGGAGGAGAGTCACACAGAGTAGCCGTTAGAAAACAGGTACAGGTCACAGAATGAAAGGTCCCATGACTGTGATACAATGCTAAACCGAGTTTGCAGGCACATACAAAGCAATCAAAAATTCACATGATATAGATAGAACATAAGAACCCCTTGGGTGGAAATTTCTGGAAGTACTCCCTGATTAACATGCTCTTACTTGGGCAGAAGATAAAAAAGCAATATGTGGTTTATCCTCTTAGTGAAATACCTGTCCTTGGATACGTTACCTCTAACGACATAAAGCAACCGAGAAAATGGATGCTGTATCTGTTTCTTTATTTTGCATTCTTTCTGTTACTGTTGCACGTTCCTCCTTAAGAGGTTGTATTAATTTCTTAGGGCTGCTGTAACAAATGACACAGATTTGATGACTTAAAACAAAAGAAAAGTATTCTCCCACGGATCTAGTGGCTAGCAGTCCACAATCAAGGTGTCAGCAGGACCACCGTGGTCCCTGCGAAGGCTCTGGGAAGAGTCCCTCCTGTTCTTCCTGTTTCTGCTCCCAGGAGTCCCTAGAGTTCCTGGCTTACACCGGCATTGCTCCACGCTCTGCTCTGTCATCATATCGCCTCCTTTCCCGTATGTGTCTCTGAATCCACATAGCCTTCTTCATTCTCTAATAAAGGCACCAGTTAGTGGATTTGGGGACCACCCTAATCTAGTGTGGTCAATTACCTATTTCCTTATCTCAATTACCTATTTCCAAATAAGATCCCATACATTTTTGAGGGGCACAGTTCTACCATATAGAGGCCATCGCCAGGGATAAACCTGAGGATGTTTTCAGTGTAGGTTTGGAGCTGTGGTTTTATTTCTTTTTGGTTTTGTTAGAAAACTGTTAATTGCAGAATTCGGAAGTCTCTGAAAACATAATAGGAACGTGTGTTAAGTGAGGGATGATTCTACTTTGTGCAGGATATTTTGTTTGATTAGATGTTTTTTCTCTTTCTCTAGGGCGTTTGAACAGCAGTTTTAACCTTTAGGCTATGATTTCTTGTTTTTTTCCTTCTCTTTGTTTTTCTTTGCTCACATACTTGACACAGATTTCTAGCCCCAGAGCACGTACTCTCTGTGTGTGTTGAGTAAAGGTAGGGTGGGAGAGAACTCAGCTGTAAAACCCTATTGTTGACTGCCCTCATGAAGTTACGAGGCAGTGTGCTATGAATGTTCAGTGAAGTCTTATAGTTTATTATAAGGATTAGGGTTGGATAATACAGTTATAAAGTGGCCAGTACTTCCATTTTTTTTCTTTTCAACTAACTTTACCCTTGCAATAACTGAAATTAGACTATGCATTATCTCTTCTTAAAAGATGGAAAAATTGAAATGTATATGAAGACACCTGTCCAGCATACCAGGTGGAGATATATGTAGACAAGATAAAAGCAGAAAACATCAGGTGTCCCACACGCAAGCCATTGTATCTGAGTGCAGCATGCAGGCAGGTACAAGCACCTATGTGTTGTGTCATGTTAAGGTAGAGGTGTCTACCCAAGTGCTTTGGTAGCAGAGGTGGGGAGGGAGCTGACAACAACAGAAGGAAAATGCTTGAAGAAAAACACTTAGAAAACCAACCCAAACCATTCCTTCTTCCCTTTTTTTCTTCTGCCTTCCCCCCTTCCCTGAACTGGAGCATAGTTTGTAAATTTTTGGAAGTTCATTGATCAAATTAATTAAGAGAATGATGATGACAGAGTACTATCATGTGCTTTGGAAGATCAAGTGCAGCTATTACACTTTACAGAGCAAAAACAACAGGCGGCATGCTGTGCCCCTCAGTTGAGGCTGTGGGTCGAACCCTCCCTGCTCTTAGCCCACTTGTGACAGGCAGGGTCACATGCGGCTTGGCCCAGGGGGCATCACCTAGTGGGGAGAATTGACCCATGGGGGACCAGAGGCCTGTGCCCTGGATGCCTCCAAATCTGCTGGCCTCTGTTTGTGGCTTCCAGACCTTGGGGGGAACTCTGCCGGCCCTTGGCTAGTGATGAGGAAAATGAAACTCTACTCCCGTTCCCTCCCTGGGAGACCTCAAGAAAGTCCCAGGCCTCACCAGTGTGTCTGCTGGCTACTGGGGACCTTGCTGGGGACTTAGGAGGTTTGGGGAGTTGAGTTCAAATTGATCTTTGCTAAACTGAACATTTTAATTTCTCAGTATTACAACTGTAAAGTATTACAGCAGTTTCTTTTTCTGTAATTATGTCTCAAAAGCATGGTGCAAAGGCCCCGGTGGACTTGGTAGCAGTGCCAGCTTTGGCAGGCCGCTTGACTTCTCAGGGATCCATCTCCTTCGCTCGAAGGTGGAGACTGAGAGCGTGAAGGTCCAGAGCTTACGCAGCCCACACGGCCATCCAGGGCTCAGCCGGCGCCAGCTGCTGTTCTCATTGTTGTGCATAATGGTGCGGTCAGTTTCTTAAGATCTTTGCCGCATCTTTGTTAACTATGCATTATTAAAATTAATAGTCTTAACTGGAGCAAAAGTGAAATCACTGTTGCTTGTCTGTGTTGTTATGTAGAGAGAAAGTAGAGTTAACTGTGTACTGACTGGTCGAATGAGTGGCTGGGAAAATTAAGATTGTGTGCGGGCAACACACTGGGTGATGGCCTGGACCCCATCTGTAGCCAGCTTGTGTTCAAGGAAGCGGCAAGCCCCCCAGAGATAGTACGGAACCAGTTACCAATTACTGTGATCACATGTAATTAAATGGGATGTAATAATGTATTAAATGTGGGCCTTAGTCGATTAAATGCATCATGATTGCTTATCATTTTTATTTTCACCATTAAAAAACTCATTTGTTGTATTTTTTGTTTGTTCTTGTTTGTTTGTTTGTTTGAGTTGGAGTCTCACTCCCTCGCCCAGGTTGGAGTGCCATGGTACACTCACAGCCACCGCAGCCTCAACCCGCTGGGCCCCGGTGATCCTTCCACCTCAGCCTTGTAAGTAGCTGGGACTATAGGCACACGCTACCGCGCCTGGCTAATTTTTTGATTTACTGCAGAGACGAGGTCTTGCCAAGTCGCTGGGCTCGGTTGCTCAGCCTGTAATCCCAGTACTTTGGGAGGCCGAGGCGAGTGGATTGCCTGAGCTCATGGGTTCGAGACTGTTTGTTGTATTTTTAAACAAAAGATTGTCATCCACGTTGCAAACTCTTTTGCCTTATGAGGGACCTTATGTGGGTGCATGTTGCACACACCGGCATGCTCAGCACCGAGGAACAGGCCTGCTGCCTCGTGTCCACTCTGCCGATCTGTTAGGCCCCGAGCACTTGGCTGAGGGGGCTGGGACTCTGCCAGGAAACAAGGGTGCATGTGATGGAGGCCAGGGAGCTGGGCAGAGGTTATTGCGACCTTTGTCCTGCTGACAGTGAGTCCGTAGCAAGAGTCCCATAGACCAGTGTGGCCGCCTGGAGACACCATAAAGAAAGCAGGAGAAGCATGGAAAGCCTGGGAAGACCTTCCTGCCCCAAAACGAGGAGAACTGGTAAGACAGATGGGTGATGCCTTGCAGGAGGAGTTCTGCGAACCAGGAAGCTTGGTGTCATTGGAGATGGGGAAAAACTCAGTGGAGGGTGTGGGAGCAGTTCAAGAGTGCGTGGATTTCAGTAATCATGTTGTTGGTTTTTCACGGGTGGTTGAGGACCCATCTTGCCTTCTGAACGACCTGGCCGTGTGCTTATTGAACAGTGGAATCCCCAGACCTGACTGGAATCATCACTGTATTCAGCTTCCCGGTGGCTGTGTTCAGCAGTGATCTGTGGGAATGTCTGCCTTTGGAAAGAAGCTCCAACAACTTGCCTCGTTAGTCTGGCTGTCACAAGGCTAATAGCCAAGTTTTTGGAAGATGACACGCTGCCTTCTCTGGGCTCCCTGGACCCTGGTGCACTTTTCCTAGAGTCAGGGCCCGTGCTTCATTCTCTAGGCCCTGATTCACTGTCGGCTCTGTAGGGCCAAGGGTCTCCCAGCTACTAGCACAGTGCCTGGGTATGCCAGGTGCTCAGTACATGCCTGGCGCATTGAACAGATGAGTGATCATCCCCCTACATAACTAGCCACTAAGCTTTTGAGAGAGCAGTGTGGGTGCACGCATGGATGTGTATGTATCCTGTTGTTGCTACGGACTTATATATCTTAGCTTTTACATTTGTTCCTTCTGTTATATGTTTGGAGAGTAAAATCCTTTTAACTCACCGCGTCCCTCCTTTGGACCTCTTGTATGTGCTTCCTCCTGTTTATCCATGTTTTGAAAGATAACAGACAGGACCCAAATGGTGGCTAATCCCAGTGTACAACACTTAAGCCTATGAAATTCCACGTTAACAAAACTCTTACAGTGAGACTTGGTTTTATGAGTCTTGTAATGGTACTGGTCTGTTGTTTCCAGTATCAGAGGAGATCTCACTGGCTGGAGATACTTGGTCTACCTGACTCTTTCTCTGGTGAGTGGAAGAGTCTTTCATCTGTCTGTGTCAACTGGTGCACACTTGTAAAGCTCCTGACACTGTGTCAGGCATACTGCGATGGTGAGTGAGTTGCTTCCTTTCCCTCGTGTGAGCTTTCAGAAACAGGTGCCATACCATTTCCGTGAAGAAGCAGCCAGGGAACATTTGGAAATGGGGAGGTGAGTACCTGCGCTGTCAAGGAAGGTGCTCAAGCATAATCCGATTCTCAACCTCCAGGTGTTACTCGTTATTATTCTATATTTTCCAAGTTAAATTTCACAATGTAGATTTTGTTTTGTTATGTTTGGCAAAACAAAGTTATGGGTTGAATGAATGAATGCCAGTAGTTCAAGAAACGGTGTTTTAGCCATAATTTTTAAAAGCCCACATCTAGTTATGCATTCCAAATTGTTAGGTTAATTCAGTTATTCACCTCGTTATGTTATGATGAAAGCTGATCTAAAGGTATATGTTTTTACAAATTAAGAATTTTAAAAAGTAGTTCCATAGGGATTTGGCATTCAGTTCTGGAAGGAAAGAATTAACCTCTGCTGCTGTTGTATCACAAATTTGAAGTCATTTTTATTTCAAACCTGAAATATTTTAAATTAAGCAAACAAATAATAAAACAACAAAACCAGAAAACCCAGATGCCTGTATTTGGCCAAACAGATTGGCACGGGTAAAAAGATAAAAGCCAGCATGTCAAGGCTGTGAGGATACAGGCAGCAGCACACACTGTTGGTGGAAGTTGATGAGTAAGTCTCCTTTAACTCTGTAATTACACAGGAAATGATGGGTCAACTACCCAAAGACTTCCCATGGCTAGTCCTGCAACATTTTGCAAGACAGTAGTTTAGATTTCCAGGAGTGAGAGCTCAGTAAGGTAAATCATGGTATATGTATTCAATAAAATGAATAGGCAGCCATTAAAATGTTGACACAGATATACATGTAAACACAGAGCGATTTGTATCATGTTAAAAGGAGGGAGGAGGTGGCTGTACAGGTATATGCAGCTTCAGCAAGGAAAACATTTCAGAGGGAAAGACTGCAGATGACAGAAGTTATTTCCAGGCAGCTTACCTCCCTCCCCCTCCTCTTACTTGTGTTTTCTAAAGTTTCCTTTCTGGACATTGACTATTGTTATCACACTTTTCCCCCAAGAAAAGGAAACCATATTAAAATAGCATCCAGTTCTGTCATAATCAAGTAGGCAAGGAGACTTATATTTAAGAAAGGTTTTCCATGGGATATTTATTTTAAGCAATATCTACAGACCATTTGGGGGGTACCTTGTTCAGCCGTCCTGCTGAATTAAATGTTACAGTTTTGCTGTATAAGCTTGAATTTTTCAGAGGGTTAAAGAATTTGTCTCAGGTCAAGGCTGCTCTTTTGAGTGCCTGAAATGGGAAACCACCACCAGGTGCGATTTAAGGGAAGCTGGGAATCTCCTTGCCCTCCGAGCCCTCCGAATCCTCCTCACCCTGCCATGGGGGCTTCAGATGGAACTATCAATGATATATTCTGAAGGTTAAGTGTTTTCTTTCTGTGTTATTTAATGAAGGGTGGGTGTGATGTGACAGATCACTGGCTTTGTGTGTGTGTGTGAATGAATGAGTTTATCAGCTTAATGTCCTCCATGTGGTGGGGACTCTGAAGCAGACCGCAGAGTAAAAGGCCCGAGGGAACAGACGCCAGGCTGACATCCCGGGTCTGGATGTAGGGAGAGATGAGGGGCCTGTTTTCTCTCCAGTTTACTTTGCACTGTTACATGGTGACCATTTTCCAAATGATTAGGTGAAAGAAATACATAATTATGAGAGCAGATTTCCAGAAACTGAGTAGAGAGAGTGCTGGGTACTGGTTTTGTTATACCTTTCTAATATCTATTGCCAACTAATTTAGGTGAAGCTAAGCAATTTGGAAATGAGATCTCTGAGGTGACATTTGTCACCTGCTCCAGCATCTTGAATCTTTCCCTCTCTTCTGGCTTTTAACAAATATCTCTTGAAAAAAAATCTGTGTGATTCTGCTGCTCCAATCACCCACAGACCTAGAGTGAGGTTTTCCAAGCTGCTCTCCTTTGATCTTCATGTGCCTTCTGCACTGCACTCACTCTTCCTTTGACCGGTTGCTTTCCTTGGCTTCCATGATGCGGCCGTTTCTTTTGTCCTCTCTTGGCCCACCTGCTTCCTTTTCCAGTCGAAGTTGGTCACTGCTCAGTTCCCAGTTGGGCCTTCACCGAGGCTCAGCCGCTGCCCGTCTGCCCTTCTCCCCACATGTCTTTGCCTTTGCTGATGGGCTTTTCTGGAACAACCTGAACAATTTCGTCTCCACTCCGGCTCAAATCTTCACCTCTCTTTTTGTGCCTCTCCACCCCAGTCTCTTCTAAGAATTTCCTTCTTGAGACTCTCTCACTGTTGGTCTTGGCACGCTCAAAATTGAAGTCCTCTTTCTCCTCTCAAAAACTCTTGTTTTCTTCATTGTCTGTCGTGAATGTCTCAACTTAGTTTCAGACCTAAGAATTTTTTTTAACATTTCATTCATCTCTTACATTTTCTGCATTAAACCAGACAAAAAGTCTTGTGATGTCTTCTCAGAGCTTATATATCCCTTTCTCCCCGTTCTCACTGGCATGAGCCTCACTCCGGCCCTGGCCCCACACAGCCAGGCGATGGCTTCCTCATTGATGTTGCCAGTTTATCTTTTTAAAAAATTCGCCTTTCTGAAACACTTTTTCCCCCAGTCATTTCCAGTCTTACTTCCTGGTAAAACCGAGTTTTTTACTAACTCTTCTTCACTTGATGTCTTCTTGGTGCTACTTTTGTAGTGATGATGGTATATTTTATATTGTATAGTTTTCAGTACTTGGTCGTACCCTCCCTTCACTTATTACTATTTAAGGGATTTGCTGATATCCCCATCTAAACTTCAAGTATTTGTTCAATCAAATTGTATAACACATTGTATTTTTCTTTGTAAGTAATTGTGTGGAGTAAAACTCAAATATTTTAAATTTGTGTGTGTATTACTCACAGATTCCTAGCTTAGTGGTTCTCAAAATTAGTATGGCCAATAACTTTTTAAAATTTCTTGTTAAATTTGTTAATTTCCAGGTTTAAACCCCAAGTAGTCTACTTTTTATGAGTCTACAAACCACACTTTGAGCAACACTGCTAAGATACTCTTTTTGTAGAATGTGTTACTTCCCCCTAACATCTATATGTTGTACACCTAGAAAATACCAGTGGTGCCAAAAAACTGTATACACATTTTAAGTGTGATGTTTGTTCAAAAGATGGCATTAATCAAATGAATGCTAGAGTCATCACGTGACAGGCAGGGCAGTCAGAGAAAATGAGGGAAGCATGGTTGAGTCAACATCATGCTACACATTGCTGATGTAATTAAATTCAACTTCAAAAGTAATACATAGATAACATCTTTTAAAAAGTGTATGCAGTTTTTGGTACCGCCTGTATACTTTCATAGCACTGTTATTACATATGATTGTGGGCATATATGATTTTTAAAATTTTATGCATATATAAACTATAGCAGTGATTATCAAGTCAGGCATGAGAGAGTGCTAGAACTCCTTGGATGATTTAGGGATGCCACAGTGAACTATTTTCTGCCAAACAGAGATTTAAACTGCTAGAACTCAATGATGGTGTTTATGTGTTTTACTTATCAGGGAGTAGGGAAGAATCCTTTGAATAAATAAAGACTTCTGCAATCAAAAACCAAAAAAAAGTTTGAAGACAGCAGAATAATTAAAAATACTAATAAGAAATATACATTCTGTTTAATTAATACATACTACTAATTACATATCATATTAATAGTCCACATTTTAATATTATAAAGCATGCAGCTGTTCCATGTTATAAAACAAATAGTAAACTTTCAGCTTGACAAATTGGAAGCTATTTAGGAGTCAGTGTTAAAATTTTCCGCTGGAATTACATAATTTTTTCCTTGATAGAATGAAGATTTTTTGACCTTTCAGTATAGGGTGTGTGTGCTTACATCTCTTTTTTTCCTCCTTCGTATGTCAAATTTTAGCTCAGCACAGCATCTGACCTCTGCAATTTGAAAAAAAATTTTTATTAGAATATAGTAAAACCATTCATTGACGAGAAACTGAGATAGTAGTTATTGCAAGAACTAAAAAATTATTTGCTTAGGGATATTATACTAAATTAAAACAGATTTCAAAGGAATTAAGTGTTTGGAAAATTGGTGATTTCTGTATTATGTGAGAATTATATTGACAATAAATAAAGGACCTTTCTATGATTGCCAATTTATCTGAGCCAGTTTGGTCATTTTTATTCCTCGGGTTCTTTTGATAACTGCCATAGCCTACTACAAGTAAATTGAAATCAGACCAAATTCTCCCCACCTACAAACCTCTTTTAGCAAGCAGACACAGAAGTAATTATGGAACCTCATAAGCCAGTAAATTCTGTGCTTTGACGTTTTAAACAAGCTCTGGCAAGTACCAAGGAAGACAATAATATTCTGATGGTGGGATCAGCTAACTTTCTAGTCTGATCAGTCATCAGGATCTTCTGTTGAATTGGGGAAGGATGCTATGGTCTAAATATCTCCCCCCAAATCATATTTTGAACCATAATCCCCAATGCAGTAGTACTATGAGGTGGGGCCTTTGGGAGGTGAGTAGCTCATGAGGGTGGAGAATACATGCAAGGCGCCATCTTTGAGGAACCGGCCCTTGCAGACACCAAGTCTGCTCACACGTTGATCTGGGACTTCACAGCATGCAGAACTGTGACCAATGAATTGCTGTTGTTTATAAATTGCCTAGTCTAGGGTGTTTTGTTATAGCAGCCCAAATGGACTAAGGCAGAGGCTGTTTGGTGCAGGAACAGCACTTGAGGACTTTCACGATGTTGTATGTGACTCAAACGGCGTTGGGCTGCGGGACTTGCCAGATACATAATCTCTTTTCATACAAGGGTGAGGACGCTTGGATGCTATTTCTGTCTAGTCACACATTTTGTCTCCCCCAACAAAATTTATAGCATCTTTTAATGCTTGCAGATAACCATTCGTTGGTAGTGCACCTTTGAAATGCAGGTGAAAACATTGGATTCATCTGCTTCTGGAGGTAGACTCCTGCGTGAAGACTTTCCCGTGCTCACCAATCACCCCTGGAGTGATGATTCCTGACTAGGTCCTCCAAGTACCAGCCTGCACACGGAGATGCTTTCTACTGTCTGTATTTGTTCAGATTGCTACTCTGCTCCATCAGTGGGTTGTGAAATCACATCAGTGGGACCAACATCCTTTGCTACCATAGTATAGAACGGGTGGGATAGGTGTACATTGCATGAAATTAATATTGTTTTTTGAGCCTTTTCTTTCAATTATGTATGTATATGTCATCGAGTAGTGATCTAAATTGTATTTCTAAAATGTACTGTGGGAGATATCCAGTAAAGGGAGACAAATGTTTGAAATCAGTAGTTTTTAAAGTAAATTACAAATGATGTGTGACTAAAAAGTTAGCCAATCTTAATCCGAATCCATTATAATGGATTAGACTTTACTGACTTTTTGAGAGTCGAATCAATAAATAAAATTTAGTCTTCTCCATATTTCTGAAATTACATTTTCCTTTTACAGAGTTGTCAGCCAATATAGTAACTAAAAAATAAAAAGCTTTGTTAAAAAGCAGATCTTTAACCTAGGCATTCTATCAACAGTAGACTGTTTTCTGGAGGTTTTAAAAATTACTGTTATGATAGACCTTTCATGTTAATATATAGACTCCCTGAATCTTCAGAACAACAGCAGAGAAAGATGTGATGTGATGATTACAGCCATAATGACTCTAAGTGCCAGATTTAGCAGTATTTAAGTCATGCTGTTACTTTGCAAATGATATTTAAATATGGTTAAAATACCCTTGGCAATAGGGATGTTAGATTAAAGACCTTAACACCTGTTTCAGTCTTCCTGATTTTTCTTTCACAAATGTTACTTTTCTAATTAACTTGTAATAACTCCCAAGCTTTGCTGTCTCTGGCTATGCAGATGCTTCTAATGTAGAGAAGAGGTTACCACCCCCTCATCTTCAAAATGTGTTCTTCTCTTGTTTGCCAGGACGGTGATGAGTTGTCTGCGTGTGGTACACTTTCTCATACCAGATGTCCCTTAGGTCCAACACGGTATCGCCTAGGATAGAAGCCACTCAGGACTTGAAATCAGTGCAGGAGAATGCCTTATCAGAATTACCAGGGAAGCTTTTAATACGTTGTGGGCGTTGCTTGAGAATTTGTGTTTTGTTATGTAGTGGCCCTGCAGAGATTATGTCCACTTGCCTGCTCTGCCGAGTTTTGAAAGAACCCAAACTAGATTTGGGTTTTTTGATAGCAGGGACATGCTCCTTTCCCTTCACATTATGGCCTTTGTGCCTGGTATACCTTCTAACAGATGTTCGGCACTGAATATCTGCTAAATGAATGAATGCATCGTTGATTTCATTGACATTTACTTCTCTCAAGGCACCTGCTTGGCTGATTTGAATTGCACAGCATCACGTTCAATAGGGATATGCCCCTCCCCCTTTTTAAGAGACAGAGTCTTGCTCTATTGCCTGTCACCCAGGTTGAAGTGCAGTGGTGCAGTCATAGCTCACTGCAGCCTCTAACTCCTGGGCTCAAGCAGTTCTCCTGCCTCAACCTCCAGAGTAGCTGGGACAACAAGCATACCCAGCTAATTTTTTTTTTTTGCATAGTTGGGGTCTTGCTATGCTACCTAGACTGGTTTCAAACTCCTGGCCTCAAGTCATACTCCTTGAATTTATTTGTTTCAGTTATCTGCTTAACATAAGCTCTCTGAGGGCAGGATGTACGTCTTTTCATATTTGTAACCTTCATAGTGTCTGACGTAGTGTATTGCATATAGCAAGAGCCAGCAAATGCTTCATGAAGATATAAATGAATTGCCCAGATTGCCCAGAAAGGAACTCTGTAAATGCTTATTGAGTATCCTCTTCAGTGAAATGAAGTAGGCTAGAAAGCTTCTAAAAGAGGTTGTCTCTGTCGCTCAAATTTTATAATCTTGTGATTTAGAAAATAATTTTATTGACAATCCCATAATCTGAGTATTATGTTCTTAGGACACATGTATAATTTGAGCCCATATGAGGTGCTTTTAAATGGGTGTTGGAAATGAAGCTCAAGGTAATTGGAAGTAGTAAGGCACCTGTCGTGTAAGGACAAAGGATGGTCATAGTTGTAACTTCCAGGACACGAAACTTCCAAGTCAAGGTTTGGGTCTTCGTTGTCTCCTTCACCATCCACACCAGCACCACTTGGAAAGAGGCAAGGATATCTACTAAGAGTCGAGTCGAGGCATATCTGTTGCTGTGCCTGCTTGATGTCAGTTTGAAGCACTGCCTCTTCCGCTAAGCACTTCACACTTTTCTCCAGGAAAGGACTGACCTTCACATGTGCATCTTTCTGCCTTTGCAGTTAGGCCCACAAACTCCTAACTAGGTGTTGCCTAGTCAGGAGCATTGTAAACTTGGGGAAGATATGAAGAGTTGTTTTCAGACATGTAGAAATAAGGTCATGTGAATCGTGTAGAAGAGTTAGCATCCTTACTCCTTTTACTTTCAAATATTTAAGGTCAGAAGTGTTAAGAAGCAAGATTTGACTTTGGTATTAGGGAGAACTTTTCTGAAAATTAGAACTCTTTGAAAGGGGTATGGTCTACCTTATATCACGTGCACTAGTAGTGTTTTTTTGCAAATGATACTTAAATATGGTTAAAATACCCTTGGCAGTTAGGATGTTAAAGACCTTAAGCATTTTGTGAGGACTGTTATATAGGATGTTTTTTCCTTAGCTCGAAAGTCAGTTAATATTTCAGTGCATTTTCGTAGTAGATGCAAACTCTTGCATAATTAGGTGATGGCTGGTATCTATTACAGTCTAGCATTACCTGACCTAGAAGTCAAATCTTATGCTCATTCAAAAGGTGAAACTTAACAGAAATAAATACTAGGCACCGAGTTTGACTTTTCCAAATAATGGCACAGTTATTGAATGAGGAAAATGTGGTATAATGGCAGCAAATTTGTTTACTAATGTTAGCCAGTGACCAGATTTGTTGGTCAATAAATCAAAACATTAGGTCTGCCAAAAAAAAAAAAAAAATTAATTAATAAGCTGTTATCTGATACTGAATGAATTAATGAACTATTTCTAAAATTATAAATAGGTATTTATATCCTATATCAAGGGAAATAAGTAGAAGTTGCTGCTTTGTATTGAACCGGCCACACTGGAGTAGCAAATTCTTTAAGATATCATTTTTTTAAAAAAGAGATGATTTTCTTAGATATATTAAGGAAGCATTGACAGGAGATACAGTGGTAAGATGGCTATTTCAGATTGCTTGGGCCAGGTAGGTTCCTTTTGAGACATGGCGCGTGGACGGTGGAGCCTGGTGAACTAGAGTGGAACGCCTCAGCTGAAGGAGGGCTCTGCACTGCCGCTGTTCGGCTGCACCCACTATCCAGCAGCCCAGTGTTGCCAGAGCTACTGTCTCTCAAAAGAAGCCAAGAGTCCATGCTTCACTATGAAACTTCAAAATATTGAGCAGGAAAACAAGTGTGTCTGAGGACCAGATGTTCTTTGTCAGTTTGTGACTCCTGTAATGATTGATGTCTTTTGAGTCCTAAGGTCCATGTAGGAATAAAGAAGTCTCCAAGGAAACCAAAGAGAGTTGCCCCTTTAAAAAAAAAAAAGTGGAGACAGGGTCTCACTTTGTCACCGAGGCTGGAGTGCAATGGCACAAGCACAGCCCATTACAACGTTGAACTGTGCTCAAGTAATCCTCCTGCCTCATCCTCCCAAAGTGCTGGGATTACAGAGAGCTGTGTTAAATACTTGTGGGTTATCAGGTGGAAGACAGATTCGACTTGTTCTTATTCCAGAAGGCAGAACAGGTACTAGTGGCTGAAAGCCACAGGAAGGCAGATTTTCACTCAGGAAAGCACGAACGATTAGAGCAGGCTTGAAATAGAAGTCTAGGCCGTTGGCTTGGAAATCCTTCTGTTCCTAGAAGGTAGTGTTACACCAGTGGTTGATGATATCATCAGGAGTGCTAGGGAAGGGTCTAGACGAGATGACATTTCAAGTTCCTTTTTATCCTTAGATCCTTGAGTCACCAAGGTCTAGGTCGCTGTTCAACTGTTCTCCAAACCTCACTTTCATGTTCACATGAGTTAACATGCTCCCGCGCTGGGATTCAGTACGTTATTCTTAAACGCTTGGTTTTTCTCTTTGTATCTACTTATAATATACGAGGGGAACCCCCCAGAAACAGAATTACTTTTTGGAGGGTGGGCCGCTTGTAATACAGTCTTCCCCTACTCAGTAAGTGTCCTAGGAACCCATCGGCATCAGTGTACTGACTAGTATTGTCGTGAGAGGCTGCATTCGACTTAAGTGATTTTTTTTTTGGAGATTCTTTAAGTGAGTTTGCCCATTTCCTAATGGGTGATTTACAAATCCATCTGTCCAATCTGTGCTGAGTGTTCAGCAGTTTTTGACCAAAAATGGCTTGACCCCTGGCCCCACCCCCCTTTGTCACCTGATCTTGCCCCAGGCGACTTTCCCTAGATGAAAAAAGTCCTCAAAGGCAGGGGTACCCAATCCCTGGGCCACAGACAGGTACCGTCTATGGCCTGTTAGGAACCCAGCTGCATAGCAGAAGCTAAGGGTAGGTGAGTGGAGCTCCACCTCCTATCAGACCAACAGTGGCATTAGTTTCTCATAGGAGAGTGAACTCTACTGTTAACTGCACATGCAAGGGATCTAGGTTGCATGCTCCTAATAAGAGTCTAATGCCCCCCCACCACCACTCCCCAACTCTGTCCGTGGAAAATTGTCTTCCACAAAACCAATCCCTGATGCCAAAAAGGTTGGGGACTGCTGCTCAAAGGGAAATGTTTTGCTGATGTGTAAGAGGAAAAACAAAAAATGGCAGAGCACTAAAAGGCCTCACAGTGTGCAAGTTCAGAAACTTTTGAGCAGTGGAAAAAGCTTCTTGATAGGTCTATTGCATCAAATGGAGAGGTCTTTGAAGGTGACATGTAAACATATAAGAACACACAATTTTCTGATAAATAAATTCCAGTTTGGGGGGAATCCCCCCTCATATAATATAGGTCCACTGGCTTGTGGTTCTTGTTCAAAAATGTCCCTTGCATGTTAAAGAATCATAGCACTCAAAAGCAAAGCTTTAGAATCACTGAAGTTTTGTTCTCCCAGTTTGCTTGGTAGTGCTTTAACAGCAGTTTATTCAAGTCTAACCCAGCAGCTGCCTTGGAGGTTTAATACGTTAGCAATAGAGAGTGAACTAAAGATAATTTTTCAAAAAATCTTTAACTGGAATTGTCTTACATTTTAATTATTATTTATTTTAATAGTAAATATATGAAAATAGAACTCTGATATTTCATTTTTCTTTTCTCAATATGCATAAGCTTTTGTCAAGAGCTAATACAGGAATAATTTGTTTTTCTCATAACTCATGTTTTAATGGTTCACAATTGTTTATCCCTTATCAAGATGAGAGTTTATATATTGCCAGTCTAGATAACTCTTGCTCTTCTTTTACTTATAACTGCTTTAATTACTTTATAACACACCAGTGCTATAACCTGTATAAAACTTACATGGCCATTGTATATATTCATTTCAGAATCAGTTATTGTATAGGTTCTAGGCACTTAAAAATATATATCTTTATACTGGAATAATAAGCAATGAAGCCTTATTCAAGAATGTGTGATGTCTTTATTACAGTGTTCTCGAATGTTTTGAGTGAGAACATGTTAATAAACCCACCTCCTTTCCTGAATGTAAGCTCAGTAGTGTACAGCCTGGTGCCACCTGTCAGGAGAGTGCAGACCTGCATTAGTGGGATGGTGTCAAAACTGTCTCCACCTCCCCTTCCTCACACCCTCCTTCAATTCTTGATCCTCAGGGAGACTCATTTTGCCTGGCTTGGGAGGCTGAGGGTTGAGGGACTGAATAGGAGGAAGACATGACTGAGAATTTTGAGAGTGATTTTTTTTTTTTTGAGTTGGATTCTCACTCTGTCACCCAGGCTGGAGTGTAGTGGCACAGTCATAGCTCACTGTAGCCTCCACCTCCTTGGCTCAGGCAGTCCTTCCTCAGCCTCCCAAGCAGCTGGGACTACAAGCACACACCATGATACTCAGCTAACTTTCTTATTTTTTGTAGAGACGAGGTCCTGCCGTGTTGTCTAGGCTAGTCTAGAACTCCTGGGCTCAGGTGATCCTCCCACCTCGGCCTCCCAAAGTGCTGGGATTACAGGTGTGAGCCAGTGCACCCAGCCAGTGAGTGAATATTTTTTAAGGGTTTACCTTCAAGTTTTTGCTCCCTGACTTAAGAAGTAATGTTTGGTAATCTTATTTAATTCCACAGTTACTCATTTTGCCAGGCTCTTCAGAAAATATCCAATTGAATAAGATATAAATCTTTAGGAAGCTACTTTTTTCCTTCTATATTCAACCAGATAAGTCTTAAGAAATAAAATAAAAACTACATAATTAATGGAACAATATTAACAGAAAGATAGCAGACACTTGCTATCATATTAAGATACAAATGATTTCCTGACTGAATTCATTTATCTACAATCAGTTACTAAAAGAGCAATCATCCGGGATGTCCGCTCTCATAGGGGTATGAGCAGGCTTTTTGGTAGGAGAGCAAATATTAATTGACTTAAATACCTTCAGTCTTTTTTCCTGCATTTGATTTAGTTGATACTGAATTTGATGATTTTTTTTTCTTTTGGCTTTGTCTAAACTATAGAAAAATGTAATTCTGCTGTTTGGATTAATGAGCATTATTTTTAGAATCTTGGACAAATTGTTTCACGAATGAAGGTTCCTCTGTTATAGGTAAAATATTTCATTTAAAAATGAAAAAGCAGCCTGCCTTAGAATTTGTCTGTATATCCTACTGTGTTCTAAGCAGTGAGGTCAAGAAATAAATCTGTCATATTGAGCACTTAATTTTGTAGTCTAACATTATGCTAAATAATTATCTGCCAAGCAAATTACACTGAAGATGTTGTTTATTATCTTAAACAAATGAAAAAGCAAATTGACCTAATATATTGTGTTAAGTATATAAAAATGCCAGTTTGATTTCAGCTGGAGCTAAGGTACTCTTGACAGCAATCGTGAAGCTTAGAGAAGTATTTTGACTATGAGTTTTATATAAATAAAGCAGTTTAGGTTGTAATTGGTAAATAGAGCTTATTTACCTCAGTGATTTGGTAGATATACTAAGCCAAGAAATTTTTAAGTTAGTTTTAACTTCCAATGCATGTTTACTTAACAAGCCTTCTAATAATAGTGTGAATTTGTTCAGTAGTAGTGAGTGGATAATTGGAGACAAAATAAGCAATTGTTGCATTCTTTTCTACTTTACCATGTTTTTAACATTTGACTATGGAAAACTTAAACCATATAGAAAGGAGGAAAGTAGTATAATAAAGACTTTTCAAATTACATTTATTAATACATGACTACATACCTACCAACCCCCACATTTCTTTAGATTTTAAAGAAATTTGTTTGAAGGCATCAACTCATTTCCTTGTAAATATTTCAGTCTGTATCCCTGTAAGCAAGGATTCATTTTTGTCTTTCAGTTTTACTATCCCATTAAAGCAGTTACTTTTTAGTTGCAGAGAAGAAGTGAGGACTGCTGGGGCCTAACCAGGTTCTGATGACATTAAGTGCACCTAGATACCTGGACGAATCACTCAGCTTTCCTCTCCCCTCATCTCTTGTCTTTAAAAAGGGGAGACTAGGGCAACCCCCTGGGGTCCCCTCCCACTATGAGAGCTCTTCTGTCCTCTTAATACATCCTGCTTTCTCGCTTAAAAAAATAATAAAAACTTAAAAAATCCAAAGAGGAGATTCTCCTAAATTGTCTCTGAATTCCCATCTGTCTCTAGTTTCCAGTTCAGCACGTAAAAGGGTTGGAAGCCATCATTCCACTAACAAGTAAAAAACCTCAACAAGCTGAAAAATTAGCACTTTTCTTCGCTCTGTCGTAGAAGCAAGGTTACAGGGTCAGCCACTGCCCCCGACGCGGGCGAGACAGAGAGGCAGATGCGGAGAACCGCAACTGACAGGAGCCGAAGCCTCTGCGGGCCAGTGCCGGGCACGAAGGCCGAACTGTCAGGGGGAACTGGGGGCTCAGCGCGCGCAAGCCGGAGAGGGAGGGGTCACGCGGAGGCCCCCCCAGCCGTGTTGCACCTCCAGGCGCCGGCGGTGGGGGACAGTCCTCTCGGGCTTCCGGCAGGGCGGTGGGGAAGGAACCGCTTTGAAGTGGGCCGGAACCTCCGGTCCTTGGCCCGGCCTGGCCTCAGGACCGCGTGTTTCACCAGAGCCTGGACGACCGGGGCTCCGTCCTCCCCGGGGGAAGGGAAGGAACTACCCACCCAGCCCCTCCAGCCAGCCATCGGTCCCGGCCCGGGAGGCGGAGGAAGGACGCTTGTGACGGTCCAGAGGCCTGGGCCAGCTGGAGGCCGACCACCGCACGACCCGAGTGCTCCCGGCCCATCCCCGAAGCCCGTGGACGGCGCGGCGGAGGAACGGGTGAGCCGGCTGTTGCAGTCGGGGCTGCGGTGTAGACGCTGCGGGCCCGCCCTGCTCCACAGCGCGACCCCGGGGGCCCCGACGGCCTCCTCTCCCGCAGGGGCGGCTCAGGCTGCGCCTGGCGGGGCTTCAGCGCCTCTCCCCGCACGAGCCGGAGGCGCGACGGACCGGGAGCGTGGGGACCCCGAGCCGTTCCC
>NW_007246454.1:160756-167524 GCF_000164805.1 Carlito syrichta
GGCTCCCTCCCGCACGCGCCACCTTCTGGCCGGAGGTCAGCCGCACAGCGCCCCGCGCTGGGGACGGAGCCCGCCCCCAGGCCCCGCTCACGCCGCTTTCCAAGCCCCTCCGCCCACTCAGGACGCGGTGTCAGCGCAGGTGCCCAGCACAGGGCTCCCGCCGGCGGCTGGGACGCTCGCCGCCCCAAGGCTGTGTAGAGCCAAGGAGCCCCGCAGTGCCTGCTTCAGCCTCCTGCTGACCTCAGATCGGAGGAAATAGTCTACTGCAAGGAGAAGGAACCAGAAAAGTCTTCTGACGATGTTAAGAAAGTGAGTTCTCCAACACTCCAAAAAGACCACACCAACTCTTCAGCAACCACCCTACCCAAAATGAGATTTCTGAAATCCTAGATATAGAATTCAAAGGGTTGATTATAAAATTGATCAATGAACTTAAGGAGAAAATTGAAAACCAACATAAAAAAATTTTAAAAACTATTCAGGGCATGGATGAAAAATTCTCCAAAAAGACAGACACCTTATAGTTGGAGACTCCAACACTCCTTTATCAGAAATAGATCCAGTGGGCAGAAAATTAGTTAGGACATAGTTGAACTCAGGAATGCCTGAATGAACTGAATGTCATTGAAGTCTTTTGACTATTTTATTAAACAGCAGCACAAAACTTATGCACCAGGATAATTCATATCCTGGCCCATAAAACACATCTTAACTAACTTAAAGGAATAAAAATCATACAATGTCTGTTCTCGGATCACAGTGGAATTAAACTAGAAATCAATAACAGAAAGATAGATGGAAAATTCAAAAATACATGGCAATGAAACCACACGGTTATAACTAATACATGAGTAAATGAAAAATTATCAATGAAAGTAAAACATATTTTGAACTGAATAAAAGTGAAAACTTAACAAAATAGGATGCAATGAAAACAATACTTAGAGGGAATTTGTAACATTGAAAGCACAGATTATAAAATAAATATCGAAAATCGGTAATCTAAGCTTCCCCTTATAAAACTAGAAAAAGAGAAGTAAATTAAGTCCAAAGTGAGCAGAAGAAAAGAAATAACAAAACTAGAGCATAAATCAATGAAATTATAAAAAGGAAATCAGAGAAAATCAATAATACTAAAATTGGTTCTTTGAAAAGTTTAATCAAATCAGTAAGCCTCAAAAAAAAATGGACACAAATTACTAACATCAAAAATGAAAGCGAAAACATCACTACAAATGCCATGGATGTTAAAAGGATAATAAAGAAGTAGTCTAAACAACCTTAAATCCTGAAATTTGATAGGAAAGGGACCAATTTATTGAAAGATACAATTTTCCAAAACACACAATCTAAATAAACCCATATATGTTAAAGAAATGGAGATGGGACAAGTGGTCCCTTGGAAAAACTAATCTGTTTGCTGTCTTTATGCGAAATTAGAAGTTGGAGAGTAGAAATAGAAATTGAATTAAAAACTAGTAACCTTCCAAAACAGAAAGCACCAGGCCAAGATTGGTTCATGGGTGAGTTTTGCTAGCATTTAAAAGAAGTTTTGGCAGTCTCTGTAGTCTTTTCCAGAAGGTTGAAGCAGAGAAAATATATTCTAACTTACTCTGTGAGGTCAGCATCATCCTGATACCAAAACCAAAGATATTGCAAGAAAATAAAACTGGAGACCAATAAATCTCATGAAAATAGGTACAAAATGTTCAACAAAATATTAGCAGATTGACTCTAACGATATGTAGAAACAATTCCACACCATGACCAAGTGGGGTTTATTCTGGATGTAGGAGGCTGGGTCATCATTCAGAAATGTAATCCATGCCATAAGCAGTCTACAGAAGAAAAATTTGCATGATTATGTCAGTAGATGCACAAACAGGCTTTGACAAAATTCAATACACACTCATGATAACAACTTTCAGCAGACTAGGAATAGAGGAGAATTTCCTCAACTGAATATGAACTTCAAAAAAACCTACATACTCAGTGATAAGAAATGAGAAGCTTTCCTGCTATAATCAGAAACAAGACAAGGACAGTCCCTTTGGCCACTCCCTTACAGCATTACCCTGGAAGTCCTAGCTGATGAAATATGACAAGAAAAGTGGAGAAAAAAGATGTACTAATTAGGAATCCAAGAGATTCAACACAAACTCCTGGAACTAATAAGCAATTATAGCAAAGTTGTAGGATATGGAATTACTGTACAATTGTCTATTGTTTTCTATATATCAGAAATGAAAAAGTGGAATTTAAATTTGAAACATTATACCATTTACCTTAACCACCCTAAAAATGAAATAGGTATAAATCTCACAAAATATGTACAAGATATATATGATCCAGACTACAAAGCTCTAATAAAAACAGTCGAAGAGGAATTAAATAAATGGAGAGAGATTCCATGTTCATGGATAAGAAGAGTCAGTATCATCATATTCGTTCTTCCCAGCTTGATCTATAGATTCAACACAGTCTCAGTCAGAATCCTGGCAAGTTGTTTTGTTGACTGACAAATTGATTGCAAAGTTTGCTCTTCATGATTTATTATCAAGTAATGAATGCCTTCTTTGCATAGCTCAGTTTCAGTGAGAGCTGCTGATGACCTCTGTGATACGGTGAGAACCTGCTTAGATGAAGGAGCACATTCATAATGGTTAATAGTAGGAATGTATTCTGGAAAGGTTAGGTTTTGAGATTAAACCCCTTGAATGAGGGACTGGACTGAAGCAGTCTATGCAGTGCTTAAGATCATAGACTGGTTGCAGACTGCCTGAGCTTAAGTCTTGTATCCACCACCTTATAACAGTGTGACCTTAGGGCAGATCTCTTAACCTCTCTTTGCCTTGTTCCTCATGTGTCAGATGGTGATGGTAAGACTACCCATCACAGAGGGCTATAAGAAGGATTCAGAGTTCATCCATGTGAAGTTTTTAGAACAGTACTCTGCCCACATTAGCACTTGATATGTTGGCTCTAATTCTTGGTGGTGGTGGTGGTATCATTTTATAGGTAATAGTTCACAAGTTTCCACGTATTAAGAATCAGGCAAGGAGTTTGTGAAATGCTGGATCTTCTTGTGAGAGTTTTTGAGTGGCTTCAGATTTGGCCAGTGTATCTTGACAGATACTTGGGTAATTCTGCAGTAGGTAGCCCACAGTCCTTACTTTGAGAAACTGCAGAAGATGCTCTAGAACCGTTGGTGACTTTCCAACAGTGGAAATGGGACATGTGGTCCCTTGGGAAATCTAATCTGTTTTCTGTCTTTTTGGGGAATTAGAAGTTGGAGAGTAGAAATAGAAAGATTTTGAGATGGGAGTTTGAGTTATGACAGAGGAAGTTGTGATGGGCTTTGGTGTATAAAAAGAACAAAAACACTTTGTGACATTGAGCCTTTTGACTCAAAAAGAATGAATGGTTTTGCTGAAAGGACAAGAAAAAGTCAGAACGAGAAGTCTGTTTGCTGAGGATATGTTTTGTTTAATATGATTAAGTTTCACTTGGGGCCATACCCAAGTGGGCCACTTGAAGATACCTGAAGGGTTCTCCAGCAGGGGAGCCGGAGAAGTGTGGTAGGCTGTCTAAAACGAATGGTTGCTACCAGCCAGCCTCCCCTTTTCTCAGAAGAATGCCATGTATATGGTACACTCTATTTACTAAACATTCTTTGATGTATCTTGAACTGTGGTATATATCAGCTGTAATTTTCTTGTCCTTTTCTCAAATTATGTAATAATATTTAACAGCTATCTTGTAAGTTACATAATGAGACTTATAGATCATCATCATCTCTGACTTATTTTTAGATCTCCTCTTTAAAAACACAAAACAGAGCTTTGCAGTAAGAATAGAATAGTGTAAGCAGGTTTTTTTTTTTTTTAAGTCTCTAAGAAATGCTTTACTTGCCTTTATTTGAGTTACTTACCCCAGCAAGCTGGAGATCAGGTGCTTGAGTTTGGTTGTTATGTTATCATAAATAATGACATTTTCAGAAACGCAATTATGTGATTGTGAAAATAAAGATTCAGTATTTAGGGATTTAAATTAATTCAAAATATTTTCAATGAGAGTGTGGCCAAGTTGGCCCACATACTGCAATACAAGCTGATCAGTAGTAAGATGTGATCTGTCTTAAGACTTGTGTAGAAAATTGTGATGTGAGATCACAAACAACTTGTATGAAGCCACCTTTATGTAATGATTTAACTAAAAAACATGTGGGCAGACCCTACTAATCATGATCACTCAGTAATGTACAACTTTCCGACCAGAAGATTAGGATAAATTAGCTATACCCAGAAATCCACTTTTCAGTAATTTATGTAAAGTACTTCCTATGTTTTATCAAATATAGTAATTATATCACAGTCAAATTCTGAAATGGTATACATAGAAAAAAGCAGCAGCGCCTTTGATTATCCTAATTTAGAATAAATAATTTCTTCTTAATTACTTAGTGATGCTTTACGTTTGTGGGCTGAAAGGTGCCATAAAGTGCAAATGACTGTTTATTTGTATGAACGTTCTTCACGTTTTAACAGGCAAAAAGTGACAGGAAAGGAAAAGCTAGAAATTATAACAAACAGTCTCAGCATTTAAAAGCAACTTTCTAAAAATGATTATTGCAATATACTTTAAACAGACTTTTTCTGCATCAAGTCAGATGGTTTTTAATTTTTTAATATTTAGAAGGGTTTTATTATGCAAGTGCATATATCAGCATATCAGTTATACCTTTCTGTTGATAAATTACTGCTATAAGCCTCTCTACAATACTTACTGGTTCTTTCTTTTTCTTACTTTCTTGTCCCAAAATGTTTAGTACTTGAGAATGATGCTTAATGTTACTTTGTCGCAATTTGGTTGTAATTTACTCGGTTTTATTTCCCAATTAATTTTGAATATTTCTTGTTCAAATTAGGTTTATTTAATGGACTTGCTAAACATACTTCTGCCTACCTAGACCTATAGAAATTCACATTATGAATTCAGCTCCAGATAACAGTAGCACATAGACTTCTTTCCTATTACTTTTTTTCTTGTAGCTGATAATGAAATTAACATTTTAATAATAAACCAATACTTATATCAATATAATACTATTAATATTAATATAATTCATAGAAGTATTAATACAATACTTTTGTGTATGTTTCCATAAGAATAGACGTTGTTAGGCTGGGTGCAGTGGCTCACACCTGTAATCCCAGCACTTTGGGAGGCCAGGAGTTGGCCAGCCTGGGAAACATAGTGAAACCCTGTCTCTGCAAAAAAAGAAAAAAGTAGCCAGGCATGATGGCACATGCCTGTAGTCCCAGCTGTTCACGAGGTTGAGGTGGAAGGGTCGCCTGAGCCCAGCAGGTCGAGGCTGTGGTGAGTCATGATCATGCCACTGCACTTTGGACTGGGCAAGAGAGTAAGACCCCAACTCAAAACAAGCAGACAAAAAGAATAGACATGGTTTGATATCATAATTAAAACGATTCATGATTAAGCTGCAACTGGGTATTAGACTGAGGCATAAGTTTGTAGCGTTTGTTTTGGACATGGCGACACTGTGGTGTTGGCAGTTTATCGTTTGTCATTTGTCATGTGGAGTGACAGTGTTTTGCTCATGAATACACCTTGCATTTTGCAGATTTGAAGAAAGTTAGTGCTATTTATGGGCTAAAGAAGATGGAGTGTCTAGTGGGAAAAGCTGAACACTTCCAACAGATACTTCTGTTTGAATTTAGCAGAGGAGTCAAGGCAGCGGGGGCGGCACGGGACATCCGCGCCGTGTCGGGGGAGAAGGCCATCAGGAAAGCGCGGCAAGAAAAGGGTGTTGGTGTTCCAAAGAGGGCATTCTGACCTGATTCTCCACATTCAGGAAGACCATCAGGCTTGATGAAGACCATTTAAACACTTTAACCCACAGTGACTCATGTCAGTCAAGCCGAGAATCGCAAATGTGATGAGCTGTGGCAGCCAACCATCCTGCAACGTTTGCATTCCACGGCAAGTGAGAAACGCTATGAACTTATGCATCAACCCAATTTATGAACACGAAATCTTCAGCTTTTGATGCTTTTAACAGATACTCTGTTCATAGATGTAATAAGATGCTAATAGGAATGAAAAGTACATGTTTTTCATACACTCAGCAGGTCTTATTTTTATGAGTGTATCTTTTCCCTAAATGAATTTTTCTGTATTATCAAATTACTCCTCTATAAAGATTAAGACTAACTTTATGATAATAAACTGAAGCATAATCACAAGTGGATTTTTAAAAAATGAAAACACTGAAAATCAGCTGCTGAAATCCTATTGTGTGTGAAGCTGGGATTCTATTTTATGGGTGGATCTAGGTAAATAGTGATAGAGTTCGTAGTGAAGTGTTTGAATGCAGAAAACTGTTCTTGGCCAGTGTCTGTAGTGAGTCTGTGGGTTTTGAGCACATTGGCACTATGAATTGGTTGTTTTTAATTTTTTGTTTTTTTTGTTTTGTTTTTTTGAGTTGGAGTCTCACTCTGTCACTCAGACTGGAGTGCAGTGGCCGCTCCCGGCCACTGCAGCCTCAACCTGCTGTGCTCCAGCGATCCTTCCACCTCAGTCTTCCAAGTAACTGGAACTACAGGCGCACGCTACCACGCCCAGCTAATTTTTTGGTTTATTGTAGAGATGAGGTCTCGCCAAGTTGCCCAGGCGGGTCTTGAACCCGCAGGCTCAGGCAATCCACTCACCTCGGCCTCCCAAAGCGCTGGGATTACAGGCTGAGCA
>NW_007246454.1:167597-187347 GCF_000164805.1 Carlito syrichta
GCAGCAAACGCCTGTAGTTCCAGCTACTTGGAAGGCTGAGGCGGAGGGATCACCTGAATCTAGCAGGTCGAGGCTGCGGTGGCCAGGAGTGGCCCCTGCACTCCAGTCTGGGCGACAGAGTGAGACTCCAACTCAATAAATAAATAAATAAATAAATAAATAAATAAATAAATAAAAAATAAAATAAACAGATACAGAGTTTTTATGGGCTAATGACATCTTTATTGGCTTTAATTAACCAGACAGTATGATATCTCAATGTTGTAAGTACTAGGCAATATTAAGGAATGAAGAAACAGTTTGTCTTTAAAAAACAAAAAACTAACAACAACAAAAACCCTGAGCCAAGTTTTGGATTTGTTTAATACTCCCAAGCTATTCAGCTAAGGAAAGACTTTTAACAGAGTGAGAGTGAATAAAAAAGTTGCTCATCAGGGGTCTCCTTTTGTAAATTTACAACTCTTGAGAAAAGCTAATTCATAGAAGTACATTGTCTTGCTTTTCCCCAAGATGTAAAATATGGGAATACTTAACAGACTAAGAATGGTAAATTTTTAAGCTACCCTGTTTGTAAGAGAAAAACATAGCGTATTTCCTTTTTCTCTCATTTGTATTTAAAATAAATTCGGAATATTATATGCAGCTATTTTATTTGAACATGCAAGCATAAAGATTTCTGATAGTCTGCAGTTAATATGCACTGTCTGAAGCAAATGAACTGGACACAGTGCTGCTGCTGTTGGAGACAGAGTTAATGCTTTTGAGACCAGCTAATACACTTAACTGTTGTCTTTGAGCAGTGGGTGTTCTGCATGTTTTTATTACAGGCTTCATTACTGTGCAGTTTTCTTATACATTAACAATAATCTCCTTTAAACTAGTGCTTAGATATTTATTGAATGTGATAGCCAAAGAGCTGTGCTTTAAAGGTACATCAAAAAAGACATTTCAAATACAGCATCTAGTTGCTTATTGAATAACATAACCTGAATTGTGATTTATTGCAAACTTTATAGTAAGTAATATTTCAATTTCAGGCTAGAATTCTGAGGAAAACAAAGTTTGCATCCCCAAAATGACACAATTATACATCAGCTCTACTAAACAAGACAGAATTTAAAGTAAAAAGATTCTAAGTTCAAGAAAGATACTCAGATAACCGCCTCCTGTGTGTCCTGAGGGGCCTCAGCTATACTACATGTGGCTATATTCTTTTCCTGGTTTTTGATAGCTGTACACTTTCATTTTAATACGAATATATGCTAGAATGTATACTTCATAATTTCCCGCCTCTATAAAATACGTAAATACACAAGCTTGTATAAATTAAGTAACTGCATTCAAATTGAAAGGCATAACATGTGCTGTTGAGTTCACAAAACGCGTTGGTGCATTGGGGTGTGTGTTTAAACAAGTAGTTGCAATTAAGATGTAGAAAGAAGAAGAAACTGAAGAAAAGGAAATTCTTCCAGGGTAGATCTTTATTAGCTCCATTTTTCCTCTTGTCTCTTATCTGAAGCAACCAATTTTTTTCATTTGCTTAAAAATAAAGCACTTGCACACAGAATGTTAGCTTATTAATAAGCCTTTTATCGCCATAAATTACGGCATCATTTGCATATCCAGATTCCGAGAATCAAAGTGCAGTTCAATCAAGTGTTCAGTGTCTTGAAAGCATCCTTGCTTTCATGTCTACTTAAGTGATTTTCCCAAAACCCTTGTAAATTCTCCTTGTAATTGTTTTTGTGGTGACTGGAATTAAGTTATTTCTAATAAATAAGCCAGATTGCTTTTTAAACCAAATCTGACCGTTCTGTCACTTATATCCCCACCTATTGTTTCAAACTCTGTTATTTTAACTTTATGCATTTTAAGGGAATAGTAATCATCGTGGTGATGGGCAGGTAATTGGGTAAGATTGTGTTAGTAGAACCGAGAGTCTGACACTGGACTGCTAGACACAGTGTTCACAGCCTGCAGAGTAAATGCTGTAACCCTAGTTGACAGAATGAAAAGCTTGGAGATGAAAGATAAGTTACACACTCAATACGTGGCTGTTTTGATCACTTCCTACTCACTGCTTTGATGAGGGAAGAGTCCCACCATAGGGCTGTGGTGACAGCTGAACACATAACACCTGACGCTTTTTACACAGGCTCCCATGTACTCACAGCTCGGGCAAGGAGGACACTGCAGGCCTCATGGGGCCACAAGGGTTTGCACTGGGAAGCAGCAGACAGTGCGGGGCCGTGGGAGGCAGGCTGTGTAGCACCAGGAGGGTGGAACGTCCCCCAGAAGGATGTGATCGGCTTGTTTCAAGAATTCCTCCAGCTGGCAGGGACCTGGGACCTCCTAACCAGAATTCGCAGGACCTGCGCCTGGCCCCTTGGGAGGAGGACTGGGCCCCCCCAGGCCCTCATCCATGAGAACAGAGCTGGAGGCGTGTGGGTTAGGCCGTTCAAGGACTTCCCCATTTCACTGGGTATCAAAGCAGCACACAGCACCGAACCTTCATTTTAGCTGTCATACCCCAGTGCTCTACCGGAGTCCTGAGTGTGGGCTTTCTGACTGCCATGCCCATGTTCGTCCCACCGTTAATGACATCCCCTCCTCTTGCAGGGATCACATGCTCATGTTTCATTAGTAACAGTACTTTCCTTCACTGGGCATTCCTTTGTCCTGGTCTCGTAAGAATTCAGACGCTACACTGTGAAGCATCTGCTGTGTTCTCATCCAAAACCTGAGCACTGTCATTTGGAAAACAAGCTGAGGACTTGTTTTCCTTTTCCAGGGAATAAGAGCATAATTGAATCATATCTCGATGTAGTGATTTCTTCCACACGGGACATTTTGTCTTTCAAGAATTCTGTCCTCCCTCCCCAAAACAAGATACTGTTTTCTCATTGTCTGTGTTATTTTCACTGGGACTTTTTAGCATCCACAGCCATGAAACTGGCACACCACAAGTCTGGCGTCTTGTCTCTCCAGCTGGGTCTCCCACACTGAACCTTCACCACCACGCCTGCACGCAGCGACACACCCCTCTCTTGATCTCTGTTAGGAAATGCTTCAGAGCACTTTGCAGCGAGAGGGAGGGAGGGAGTGGGGAGAGCTGCAGAGCTGGTTCTGCCATGAGACTCTTACTGTGGAGAGCAAGAAGTGGAGATTGCACAGTGCCGAGGTAAATGAGTCCCTGTGGAACCCGTAGCCCTGACGCAGGCCCGCCGGCCATCCGCGCCTGGCCTCAGCCCGCCTCTGCCTCCTTCCTCCCCTTCCCTGGGCTCTGGCCACGTGGCCGCCCTTCCGCTTCGGCACCCCCGGGTTTTGCCCACCTCAGAACCCTTCCCCTTGCAGCTTACTGGGCTTGGAACACTCGTGCTTCCATGTCTGGCTCCCTCTTTCCAGGTCTCTTTCCAAGTGCTGCCTGCAAGGAGAGTCCTTCCTTGCCCATGCTGCCCAACACTGGCCCTTTTGACTTTTCCATGCATAGCCGTCTCCGTGCCAGCCACCTGCTACCTGTGCCGTTTCCCAAGATAGTTAATTTATCTGTGCCACAGTTTGCTAACTGATAAAATGGGAATATTTTAATAGATTGGGTTGTGTGAGAGTTAAATGTATCAGTACACGTAAAGTGTTAATTATAAGAGTCCCTGACATACAGTGAGTTCCCAGTAAACACAATCAGTTTCTAATCGTCTCTTCATTGTTAAAATTAAAAGTAGTAGTCTGAACCACAGGTGCGTAGGAGTTCCACAGAGGCAAAGTCCCTGAGGCCCTGAGTTGCTATGGAGGTAGAACTGAGCATCGTCGGCCACGTCTCTCTGTCGAGTCTTGTGTGTTTCCCTCGTACAGGAACCCCTCCTCCTCCTTTGGGTTTTGATACCCTTTTGGTTTTTCTTTCACAGTAATTTAAACTGTGTGTGTTTTTTCACAGAAAGACTGGTTCTGCATCCTGGGAGCATTGTGCCCTGTACACCAGGGGTCCTCAACCCCCAGGCCATGGACTGCTACCCGTGGCAGTCAGTGGCCTGTCGAGAGCCAGGGTACACAGGAGGAGGTGAGAGGCAGCCGAACGAGCGAAGCTTCATCTGTATTTACGACTGCTCCCCGTCACTCGCGTTACCGCCTGAGTTCCACCTCCTGTCAGATCAGCGGTGGCATTAGATTCCCATAGGAGTGCGAACCCTATTATGCATTGCACATAATCTTGGTTGTATGCTCCCTACGAGAATTGAATGCCTGGTGATCTGAGGTGAAACTGAGGCGGTGATGCTGGCACTGGTGAGTGGCTGCAAATGCATTAACATTTGAACCCCCGCATCCCCCCACCCCTGGTCTGTGGAAAATTGTCTTCGCAAAACTGGTCCCTAATGCCAGTTAACACTAGCAGTGAGATTTGACTGCACAGAGACCATAATAAATCAGTTGCTTGAAGACTCATATCGTAACCCTATCAGTGCAGTTCAATTGTACAGCTGTATCTGGTAGCAGGCTTTAAGTCAGGATCCAGTCACTTATTTTAGTCTGTGCATGGCCTACCCATTCTTTTATTTACCGTTTCCATCCACCTTCTTTTTTTTATGGTGAGTTGTATAATCATTTCATTATATATTACAATGTAATAATAATAGAAATAAAGTGTGCAATAAATGTTATGTGCTTGAATCATCCCTAAATCACCCTCCCCACTCCTATACCCCTCCACCCCAGGTTCGTGGAAAAATTGTCTTCCACAAAACCTGTCCCTGATGCCAAAAAGGTTGGAGACTGCTGCTGTATGCAATGTGTATAAAAGAAAAGTTAAGAGATCCCATGAAATCAGCAAGTTTAAAACACTGTCACTTGGGACGATGGGCACAGTGGTACCAAAGAGGCATGACTAGAAGTGGCCAAGTTGGAACAGTGAGGGGTCAGCCATCATGTGGTCTCAAGTTGGCTGAGGGGTCACTTTAATTCAGCAGCACTGGATGAACGTCATTTCATGCCAGTCTCTGAGTGAAGATTGTGGGAGCACAAGCATGAGCCAGTGCAGCTTCCCAGAAAGCTAGTTAGTTTGATTCACACGGGCCTTTGGTGAGGGGCGAGAAGCACATGGTGTCTCAGGCAAGCTTCAGAAAGCGCTCAAGTCAAGGCGCAGTGCTAGGAAGGTCCAGGATTCAGACTGTCTAGGAAAAAGGTTTCCTGATGCTGGAGCGAGAGGAAGGCAGGCTGGAGTGTGGGGCCCAAATCAGGGAGGATTCAGGCTGCCAGAACTAGGACTTGGCTTTATTCTATAAAAGTCTGTGGAAGGCTTGAACAAAGGGCTAATACTTTTCTGTCTTTTTTGTGGTGTTACAAATTCCTTGAATCTAAGTTTGAAAAAGTTTGAATTGAAAGGGACAAGTGTTCTAAAATTATGTGCCAGGCACTTAACAGTAGTCGTACAATTTTGAGCTTTTGTTAGTTGGTACTAAGTAAATTTTAAAGCACTGTGATAGGCAATTGGTGACAGCTCAGTCGTGTACTCGCTGTTGAATCATAATTAGAGTTTGAAATGTTTTCCTGTTTATTACATCTTATGTATCATGAACTTGATGTATGCTTGAAGTATTTACTGAATTATAGCTTGCTTCGTGTGGTCCATCCCACATGTAAATGGAAAAGAGAAACTTAACATTGTTCATAAATGGAAACATTTGGTTCAGCTGTATTCAAATTGAAGCCATAAAAGAATCAGAATGGCTGTAGGTTTATGATAGTCAGATTTACCACCATAGCTACAAAGTTTCTAACAACCACATACTGACATTTTTATAAGGTTTGTAGTTTCTTTGCAAGCATATGTGAATACTCAGCACACTATATAATGGTTAACTATTGTTGTCTTTAAGGAAAGCATGAGTATTATTAATTTTACCCCCTAATAATTGAGTGACTATTTTTATCAACAAGGAAATCTGAGTAGATTATTAAATTTAGAATGGAAACTCAATAGTTTTTGTAAACAGTTTGATCAAAAGAAATAGTTTCTATTTCTTGACATTCAGTTTATGATGTTCTGCTTTTAACGTGTCATTTAAAAAAAAAACTACTGTTAACTCATATAGAGTACTTCTGGAGAACATGACACTCTGTCCCCTCGTGCATATCCTTGTGTACACTGCCGAAGAAAACCAGGTGACTACTTTGCTTTCAGATTTGTCACCACACATGATGATCTGGCAGAGGCCAAGGGTCCAAGGACCGAAGTAGCGTGTGTGTCAGGTTACCTGTGCAAAGGAGAGCTGCCGGCCTCCAAGGACGCCTCCCTCCAGGTCCGAGCCCTAGAATTGTGCTAGGGGTCCTCACGGGGAATAGATTGAGGAAGACCTGGGAAATAGAATTGGAATTTAAAGGGAGCCCTGGTGGTGGTTAGCTGCCCCGCCCTCTAGTACCCAGGAGAGAGTGAGAGGGTATCTCAGAGGTCATGTGCACTCTGGAGTGAGTCATACACAGTCTGGCAGTGCCCATTCTCCAGCCTGTCTCCATCTCCACCCCTCAAGCAGCTAGGACCCCCATCATGTGACGTCAGTTTTTGAACATGGAAAGATACATCTACTGTTATTTTAATGTGCTTAAGCCATCAGCCAAAATGCACTGTTTCCCAGTCCATCCTCCAGTCCGATGTATAACTAAGGTACTGTGGACTTCTCATTGATGAGCCCATTTTGTGTTTTAACATACCCAGTTTGAGCTTCCCTGGGCATGAAACCTACCTGATAGCAACAGTTTATTTGAAAGAGCCTTGATGAAAGCAGAGAAGCTGTACGTGTTAAGTCTAGACATTCTTATCTTTTATATCAATCCCTAACAAGATGTAAAATATTGACCTGCATTATCTCCACATTGACATTTCCACCTCAGAATCTCTCAGCAGACCCAGGTTCACACTGTGTGAACAGAAGTCTTTCAGCATCAAAAGAGAAATTTGTGTTTCTTGATAGAAAGGAAGTGGTCACAGATCATGTCAGCAAACAAATGTGCCAGGCTTTGAAATGTAGAGCCGTTAGGTAAGATACTGAGATAAAGTCAGATCAGCCTAAATGTTCCAGACTTGTTAATTTGATTTGTATACAGCTAGGAATTTCACTTTTAGGGAAACAGTTTTCAGATTTTAAATAACCATAAAGACCTGTGCTATTGTTTGACTTGGGTTTTTCTTTTTTTCTTTAGTAAACAAAGGTGAGCAACCCCCTTGGGTCCCCTCCACTGTGGGAACTTTTCTGTCCTCTCAATAAATACTGCTTTCTCAAAAAAAACAAAGGTATCCTGAAGGCACTTCCTACACATTCGACCCAGGCTGCTTTGCCCTTTGTTCCTATGACTGGCCCTTGTTGACTCCAGCAGCTAGCTGCGTGGTCAAGTCAGGCAGGTCGTCCTCTGCTGAAACAAGCACAGGAAACTTGAAACACCTAGAGGCTATTTTAAAAATCCCCTGCCACTGACACTTTAGTTAGAATTCTAGAGAGAGAACAGACTGGCTGCTGAGCTCAGGGTGCATGTGCTGGAGTTTTTCAGCCAAGTTTCAAGCCACTGAAGTAAGTCGTCTGACCTGGTGGTGTGTTGGTTGGGCATTCTGAAGCATCAGATGAAAACTAATATCCACTCTGGTGTTGGTCGGCAGCAGTTGTGCCTGTCTAGTGAATTAGCGTTGGTGGAAGGGCATTGGGCTACAGGAACACGACTCCAGAGAACTGGAAAAGGGCGTTGGTGTGGGGAGGACATGCCACTGCCTCCGAGCAAGGAGACACATGGCTGGGTTCCTGCAGAGAGACACAGTCCTCATCTGAGGAGTCAACGGCCTTGGTCCTGCTGGCATATGTGACGTGCAGATTTGCTGATGCGTAGCATGGGTTCTAGCTTATTTTTAAATTATAGTGTATTCAGTATAGCTTTATGCGATTGTTTTTGAAAGGCAGTTACTTGTACAACACTTGAGGTGATATTGTAAGGTAAAGATTTTAGATATGCCGTGTTTTTAATTACCAAAAGCAGTGGTGGAAAAGAAAACTCTCCTCTTGGGTCCTTTGAAGCACATTTACTGTTGCTGTGACACTTACATTCAAGGACATTTCATACTTATTTAATACTTTAAGAGTATCGTTACAAGGCATTGCTTTGTAGTTTAATTTGAAGTTCTCTGGTGTTCATATTGTTACTTATAAATTTATATTTTAGTTCCTTGACTTTAGAACTTTGAACTTAAACGTGGCCATTGTAATACAAACTACAAAAACAAAACCTTTCTGGGAGTAAAAGAACATATGTATTTTAATGAAGACCTGGAGTTTTGTTATGCTCTTTAAACATTAGTGACAATAGCACAAAGAATATTGACCGAAACAGACAGGAAGTCAGGCAAAACTGATTTTTTAATTTATACCAAACTAAATAAACTAAAGAAAAGTGTTAATGAACTTTAAGAACACCAAAACCATTCTGAATAAATAAATCAACTACTGCAGCTGATGGATATATAGCATTAATCCCCCCCAACCGTCTGGCTTCTTGTAAGAGAGAATGACATTATTTCATACATTATTTTAGTCTTGTGACCAAGTATTATGGAAGGTTTATTTTCTGATCCATGGTGTTCATAAAGACATAAACAAAGCATTTCTATGAACCCCTGTGCCCCATATGTAAGGGGAAAAGTGTCGTTTTAAGTATGCTGCGTTAAAGGGCCTTGCACAAGGTACTGAGCTTTGTGTTGCTTTTTCTGTATGATCGTCTTATAAAAGTTTGTTTTAAGAGCTTTCTTCCTTTTCCTTTTTGACGTCAAAGCCTTTCTCACTCCAAAAGAAAGCTTCAGAAGGTAGGTCTGGCCTGGTCATCCTTCCCTCAGTCTGTGTGCGCCGCCCGTCCGCCCCGCAGAGAGGCGCGGCAGGGTCTGGTCCCTGGGGCTGTGCTTCCCCTCCTCTGGCACAGAGCTGCCTGGCGACTCGCTCAGAGAAGCGCAGTTTGAAAAAGCTTCCGCTTCACCTTTACTCGCGTGCTATATGAGGTTTTTTTGATAATGCATCATATCACATATCCATAGCAGTCAGGATCAAACCAGATTTAGTCATTCAAAAGCAGCAGTTTATTTGCTGTGTGTTCTCTCCGTGCCTTGCTGACTCCCTCAAGGTAACAGCAGACTTTCCAGTCTTCCACCCACCTCTCTGGCACTCCACAGTCTTCCTTCTTTTCTGCCCATTGGCCTCCTCATGGCCATTGATGGCCTAGTGGCCCTCTTCTCTTCTCTCTCTGTCTTCTTCTCAGAGTGAACTCGTCTCTGCCTGTCGTTTCCGTTACTTCTGAATTCCAGAGGAGTGTCCTTTGATTAATCATAAAGATACCACAGACTATCAGGTCTGTCTTAGCTTAGTTCCCCTAGAAAAAAGAGCCTGAACCAGAGGGGCCCGTGCTATTGATTAGGGAATACGGTCCTAAGAAGTAGGTGAGGGACAAGGAAAATGTCATTGGTAGAGCCAGCGTTTGGATACGCTGTTGAGTTATCTGCCACAGCTCAATCCTGTATGATCATTCCTGAGAACTCGTATAACTGTATCCTAAATACTGTGCATTGTGAGAGGAGGAAGGGTTTTTCCACTAGTGTCTGTGTCCCACTGGCCAATGATTCACCCTACAGTTCATTTACACCTCCACACCCCAGGTAGCTCACAGAGCGATGCAAGTGTGGGGGTCCAGGCAGGGTCAACACAGATGCCACAGAGCATGGGCAGGTGCTGTCTCACAGGCCTGAGGCCAGATACTGTCAGAGTATGCCTCTGTGAAATAGGTGCTGGCAAGCCAACTGGAATAAGGTGCAGGTGAGGCTGAGAGGACCTCAGGTGGGGTCCAGTGTGAGGCATCCCTTTGCCCCCAGCATCCAGGCCTGCCTACATTGGACCTAGTTTCCGTACTGCAGTGTTTGTGAAATTAAGATGCTCTCACTTCTTCTCCGAGGCCAGAGGTAAAAGTACAATCAGTAACTGAATCTCCTTCGTGGGAGAGCCCTGCCATAGCCTCCTAAAAACTTCAGGCAAGGGGGGTAGAGAAGCAAATTGCAGTCCTGTCTGCTGCCATTGACCCTGGAGCGGTAATTGATATGCTGCATCATCTCTCATTCTAGATTTCCTTCGCCAGTAGCTAGTATTTTTAGACAGCTTGCATTGCTTGCCTGCTGAGTTAAAAGCTGACTTAGTCTCTCAACTGTCTGAGCCCTTCGTTGCCTTGTTTTTGCTGAGCCACAGTTGCTGAAATTTCCCAGTTATTGTTTCCACTGACCATGGAGACCCCAAGAGCTACCCCAGTGAGCCCAAGTTCTGGACATTCTCCTTCCTTTCCCGTTGCGTCACTGCAGCCTTTGCTTCTTGCGGTAGTCAGGATTGAAGATCCCTAGCAGTCACCTGACTCCCTTTTTTCTGCTGGTGTACTGGCATGAGGAGCCTGAGGTATCCAGGCAGTAGTCAGACTTTCAAGCTTAGTGGAGCTTGTATGTTGTTCCCTGGAGGAAACCATCACCCCAGCCCCCACTGGGAGTCAAGACCTCTGCCTCAGTCGTGACTCAAGTTGCATGGGTGGGAAGCGCACATTTCACAAGTAGGTCAATTCTCTTTTCATCCTTTGGTTCCCAGACCTAAGTTTGTAACACAGCACCTTGTTTTGGCCATTGCTTCAGGACATATACCATCCCTTGGAGGACAGAGCTACAACTCTGCAGGAAGTTGTCTTCAAGATGCCTCTTTGGCTAATAGATGAATGAACGGACAGACAGATGGATGGATGCAGAAAGTTGTCTTTAAGATGTCCCTTTGGCAGATAGGTAGACAGACAGACGGATGGATGCAGGAATTTGTCTTCAGGTTGTCCCTTCGGCCAGTAGATGGATGGAGGGATGGACGAATGGATGCAGGAAGTTGTCTTCAAAATGCCCCTTTGGCTGATAGATAGATAGATTGATAGATAGATAGGCAGGCTGATAAGCAGATAAATAGACAGGCAGACAGACAGCATGTGGGTCTCCCTTTGTTGCCCAAGCTTGAGTGCAGTGGCACAATCACAGCTCACCGCAACCTTAACCTCTTGGGTTCAGGTGATCCTCCTGCCTTAGCCTCCTGGGTAACTGGGACTACAGTTGCATGCCACCCATGCCCGGCTAATATTTGTTTGTTTGTTTATTTATTTAGTAGAGATAGGTTGCTCAGACTGGTCTTGAACTTCTGGCCTCAAACAATTCCCCCACCTCAGCTCTCTGAAGTGCTGGGATTACAGACATGAGTCACTGTGCCCAACATTTACTGATATTTTTAATAGACATTCTGTCTACCTATTGGGGCAACTGTTTATTTGTGCATAGACTATATGGTAAGTCTGATTAAGTCTAAGTAGATATAGCCACTGTCACACTTCTTTAGTTATGTGTTACTTGGCCTGAGACAGTGTTTAGTGGCATGCTAGACTGATAGATCAGTTATTTTGTAAGTCCTGGCATGGTGATGGCAGTGAAGGTATTGGGAGCTGGAACCAACTCTGTGTCCAGATTAGGTATTCTGTAAAGACAAATCACTGCCACCCCACCCCATATAATCAGCTGTATGCCACATGATTGGCTGGCTTCCTTGAATAATGGTACCATATTAAGGGCTGACATCAGTCTCTTTGGCTGGCAGATTAGGCATTTAGCCTGGTCACTCTGTTGTGGGCTCATTGCGTCAACTCTGTGGTGGCCTAAGTGGAAGGCGGGCTGACAGCCATAGAGTGAGTCATCCTTTCCACCTCATCACTGATGTTCGACAGCACACATGTTGACATTTGGTGGATGCTTCCTGGTGGGCATTAATGTGAGACACAGAAATGCACCTACCTTGTGCCCAGTCCATCTTTCCCAGGCCTTCTCATCATACCATCTCCCACTGCTGTTTCCTAAGCCCCTGCTCAGTTAGCCAGAGCCCTGGCCACTGCTCCAGTCGGGGTACAGCTGCAGCTCGCACCGTTTCTCCCTCTATTTGAAGTCGGTGTCTGAGTGTACTGCCCCAGGCGTTCTCACCTGCCAGGCTTTCTTGACCACAGCTCTTGAGGTCTGTTCCTGAATACGACTGGAGCAGTATATCAGCAGTCCATTTTTGACTAGCTCTGAATTCCTTTTTCTTGGCCGGTTGGCCATAAAGGAGAAAGGCACTGGTAACACGAAAGTCTGGGTTAGCCGTAAGTGTAATTGACTCATGGCTTCTGAATGTGCTGTGCCTTATCCCAAATATGCCCTTCCCATCACACAGCAGGTTGATCTGTGCCTATCTAAACTTATGACTCAGCGAGTATTTTCAGTCACAGCGTCAGTTGTTGATCATAGCCAAGTATGCAAACTCTGCTAGACCCCTGGACCTGTGGGGATCTAATTTTTTTTTTTTTGAGTCAGAGTCTCACTCCATTGCCCAGGCTGGAGTGCAGTGGCATGCTCACGGCTACTCTAGCGTCAACGCACTGGGCTCCAGCGATCCTTCCACCTCAGCCTTCAGAAGAGCTGGAACTGCAGGCATGCGCCGGCTAATTTTTGATTTATTGTAGAGACAGGTCTCGCCAAGTTGCCTGGGCTTGTCTCGAACCCGCAGTCTCAAGCAATCCACTTGCCTCGGCCTCCCAAAGTGCTGGGATGACAGGCTGAGCCACCAAGCCTGGCCGGGGATCTGTTTTTCCAACAGACAGTTGCTCTCTGCCACTGGACCCAGGGATCTGCTCTGTGACTGTCCTTTGATGCGTGCTGGAGACCCTACAACACACCTTTGCCTCAGGAATAGGTCTTGTGCCGTCAGAGCCACTGGTCACAGGTGCACCATGGCCTGGGTCTGCTGCAGCCTTCTCTGTTGCTCTGGGTTCGTCTTGAGACTGGCATCTTGCTGAGTCTTCAAGAAATGGATCAAAACAGTATTATAAAGTACTGCACATAAATGTGCATTCTCCAGAACCCAAAGAGGTCCCCCCTTGTTTGACGGCATGTGTTGAGAGGTGCAGCAACGTGTTCTTTACCTCAGAGGGGATGTTCTCAGCGTGTCTCGTGCCCCTTGATTTTTGTGCAGTGTCTGCCATATGTGTCTTACTAGGCCAAGGTGGGGGGCTTCCACCTCTTGCTTACCAGGGCCAGTTGACACGCGTTCACCCATGCAGTGGAATGTAAAGATGACCCAGGCTGGCTGCATTTTGAGGAGATCAGGGGAGTTGGTGTTGCCCTGAGGAAAGGCTCTGTGCTTCCTCTGTTGTGGTAAAAGTCATCTGATCCTCCCTACCAACAGCAGCTGAGAAGAAAGCTTTTCCGTTATCAGTAGCTGAGTACCCAGTGGATGCCATACTTGGCATGACAGCTGCTGTTGGGGCTTCTGCCAGCTTCAAATCACAGGAATCCATGATCCATCTGCTTTTTTCTGCCTGTCGGGTCATGAAAGGCATAGAAAGAGGATATGGTACAAATCGCCACCTCTCATCTGTGAGTCTCTGGTGGCAATACCAAGCTCTGCCGTTCTTCCCAGGACAAGTATACCTTGGTGTACTCTCTTGACTGGGGATAGGGCATTGGGGGCGAGTTTCAAGAGTTTACACTCAGCCCTTTTTCCAAAAATACCACCTCCCCCCAGGTCAGGGAGCCAGTGTGAAGGGTTTCCTGTTATGCCCTTGAAGACTGGGAACTCTCTCCACAACAGGTCTGCAGATCCATTGGACCCACTATGAGAGACATGGGACCCGACTGTCTACTGGCCCCGTTATTCCTCTGCTCTAACCAGCAGAGCATGATGACACTTCAAGGTGTCCCAGTACTGGTATAATTTGGAACCCGACTGTAATAGTCCTCAGAAAGTTTGGTCTTTTCCTTTCCCAAGGCACAGTGTCCATCACCTCTCCTCCTCCTTTTCCACCTCACTCAGGCTGTTTCTCTGCCTGACCCAGTTTGCTTCCTCTCTTTCCTTAGGTATGATCTGACTTCCCTGACATCAGCCGTATGTCTTTGCGTGATGTGCCTCTTTTTTGTAGTACTCATAGCAGTTGTAGTTTTATATTAATTTTCTGTGTTTATTTGAACAATGCTAGTCTCTGCATAAGTTCTCTGAGGGTAGTGTTTTACCTGTTTGGTGTTACCTGTTTCATGTGCCGCTCTATTCCTAATATAGTGCCTGGGTCACATGTTAGGTGGTTCATAACTATTGGAGGAAAGAATGGTTCGGTGGATGAAGGGAAGTGAAGGCGAGGCATCTGCCCCAACTTCAGAACCCTTCTTAATGTATTACATCGATTCTGAGAAACCTACGTTTTGCATATTTTAACATTTGTGGTATCAGTTACTTCATGTCAGGTAGCTGTTGGGAGTTAGTTATTAGTGACTGTGCATGCAAAAAAACAAAACAAAACTTGCAGAAAGAATGCCAGCAGTTCGGAAGATAATTCCGGGGGCAGCAGTGGAGGGACATTTCAAGATGCACTGCAGCAACAAGGCTCTTGATGACACCGAGGATCAGATGCCATTGCTGTTCTTTTTAGAGAGCTCTTTCAGTCAGAATAAAGAAGTTTTTGTGATGAGAAATCACTATATTGTAGTTTAATTTGGCAGGTTTTTCTTTCTTGGTGGTTTATGAAGTAACAGTGCCTCTTATAGTCAGTGAAATACAGTGTGAGAAGGTGGTCTCCAGAGCCTTTGCTAACATACTTGGTGTTTGGGTGTGAGTTAGAAAGGGCGCTGCTTTCTCCAGGCCAGGCCAGCCCTGCCCCTGGCTGCAAGGTGTGCTGAGAGGGCACCGCTAGGCTTCAGCCCTCTCCTCCTCGTACCTTGGGGTGGAAGCCAGCGTTGTCCTCAAGGCAGTGTAGGTTTATAAAGGACCGTTTTACTGTCGAATTTGGAACAGAGCACTGTGTATAGTTTTAGGCATTGCTGTCCTGTCTCTGAATGACATGACTTGGAAGAAAAGTCACTGGAAAACTTTGACTAATTATAATTAGCAAAGTACATATCAAATCAATGTCCAGAGGAGTCAGTTTCTATTTTTAAAAATCACTCTTTTTTATCTAAGGCCATTTTTTTGTTTTTTTCTTCTCTTGGGTAAGCCTATTGTGAAGATGTTTTTATCCACGGATATCAGGGTGTTTCAGAGCAGGCAGGAAGTCTAGCAGAGTTTAATTTTGACTGAGTCTGTCCGGGTCAGTGACCTCATAATCTTTTTAGAATGAAGCTCTGGCCGGGAAGCATTCCAGTCCCACCCCTGGGAACTCTGGTCAACTCCTGAAAGGCAGGCCGTCCTTTGATGTTCGATGTAGACCTTTGTTTTTAAGTCTTTGGCAATGTTTCTGTGTGACCGTATACCCTGGAACTACTTTCCACACTGATAGCATCAGAAATTTAACTTTCGCAACCAGTAGCAGTGAAGCCTAACTTACCCACATAAGAGAGATTTGGGGTGCAATTAGGAATGGTCTACTAGATAAATATCTTTTATACGTGGCCTAATATAAAGATTCAGATAGGAGGCTAATCAGAAATGGTACTGTTGGGGAAGCATTTCAACTTACAGTAGCGTTAAGTCTGTAGACTCTAGATACCTTCTACTCGAAATCAATGTATTTTACAGATTGGAAGGTGTCATTGACTTTTGCGTAAAAGGCCTTTTCCTGGTTTTTCCTTTTTCGTTCCCCCACCCCCACTGTAGCATAGACAAGAAAGTACAGTGTGTGGTTTTCTGACCTCCAAGCTGCTGTCTCCGGGAGCAGAGTTCATTACAGGAGACCAGAGGGGAGGCTGCCAGCCCAGAGACTGGAGGGTGAGCTGGGCAGAGCCAGGGTCCGTGCCGCCTGGGGCAAGTCGTGAGCTTCAGTGCACAGCTAGCTCCTTTTATCCCTTCCTACATTTCCTCTCTCGGAGTTCACCAAACTTATATTTTCTTTTTTTTTTTTTAAGTGGTTTTTAGAGTTGTGTGATGCCCATCATCCAGAAGTGTCTGCAGGGTTCTGTTGAATTGGGCTCATACCTGACTGCCCAGAGGTGGGCCGTGCTGTGACATTGTAAATACACTAGCCCAGCGAGTTTAAACTGGCGGGAATGTAGGGTAGCGATCATGGAGTCACAGAATGTCTGGAGGAATACACCTGTGATTTTCCACTGTAATTGTGTTTTGCAGCTAAAACAATGAAAATGCTTACCTTGTAGAAGTAGAAAACATGTTGTAAATGAAGAGGTTCTTGGGGGATTTTTATTGTTAGCCACGTTTTTAGGTAACAACAAACTGCTTACATGGATTTCTTAAACTTTGAACAAAAAAACAGGTTTTTGTTTCCATTGACCATTTCATCACCAGTATTTTAGTACTAAATCACAGAATGTTCAAGAAAAGTAACTGGGTGGAATTCAAACATTTGCTTCTCATTTTCAACTCCAATTTTATAAGTTTGTATGGGGTGAGAACGGGAAGCTGTGAAACTTGGTAAGGATTTTGTCATATCTGATTATATTTACTCTTTTCACCACTGCCCGTTACTGACCACGACAAGACATTTATCCTTATTTTTTAACCTGATTGAAAAAACCATTACCTGATTCAACCTAATCTTTTCAGGATTTAACAAGATCTGAGACTCTTATGGCAGTCCTCGTGATGCTACAGGCACCTTCCCCTAGGGGCCTGAGGGGCCGCAGAATTGGTCACACACCGTGGTTAATCACCTCTAAGAACCTACCTCACATGGCCCTGTTTTGAATTAACTAAATAATCCAGTAAGCAGTGTTTTTAACATCTCAAAGGGGAAAAGTTTCAAAGCTGGCTAACAATGGAATCTCATTTTCACTGGCAGGAACCCCAGCCCCATAATGGGGAAGGTTCCACCAGTGGGAAGGCCCCACATGGGGACCCCTCCCCTAGTGAGGAGATGTACCCCGAAGAGGAGTCCTCCTGGCCACTGGGCCCACTGCCTCCTGCCACATGAGTACAGCAATGGCTTTGAGGACCCCAGCAATTTTTTCAGTTCTTGGTGGCCATTTGTCTGCTGTGAGAATTGGCCGGGCGCTCTTCCTTTGCATCCTCTTCAACATTTCAGAAAAGGAGAGGAGCGAGGAGCCCTCCTTTTATCCATCCCCTTGAGCTTTTTTTTTTCTTTTGCAAGTTTAATGAAAAGAACTTGTTTGGATGAGAGGCTAGGCCTCCTGGCTGAAACTCAGCTAAGTGTGATTGTGAAACCCTGTACCTCTCCCCCAGGTAGAACATTTCAGTAAGAACGCCCTGCCTTGATGGAACCGTCCTGGAGCTGTGCTTTACAAAACTGTAACCACTAGCCTCATGGGGCTGCTGAGTGTTTGAAATGTGGCTTAGTGCAACCGAAGAATTAGCCTCTACTCAATTCTAACTAATTTAAATTCACTTTGCCACATGTGGCTCATGGCTACAAAGGTAGACAGTTTGCGTCTGTGTTTAACACTGTGTGCCAGGGCTCTCTGGCCCCTTTTAACATTTGTACAGATGGGCCCCTTTACCTCCTTCTTTAACATTCCAGAAAAATTTTCCTTGTATATATTATTAAAAAAATGATTCACTAATAGTATGGAAATGCTTAGCTTAAAAATTCTCATTTCAAAACTTATTCACCCATATTGCCCTTATGTTATTTTAATTACTGTATGATATTAAGAAAATGTATTCAATTTTAAAATTACAAAGTATTTATCTAAATATCCCAGCTTTATTTTCTACTTTACATGTTTTAAATTTGCAGCTTCAATGTGTATACCGAAGTAATTACACACATTAAACTTTTTCATTTTATTATTCCCTTTTAATGAGACTATAAAATATCCTACATTGGTATAGTATGTGCAGGGTTATTACTAAAACATTTAAGTTTAGCACTTACTAATTATGATATGGTTCTTACATGTTTCAGAGCTTGGTTCTGGTGGGTGGCTACTGAAATTACAGGTTATTTAAGCTGTAGTTTTACCTGCTGAGAGTAAATGTCCTTCCGCTATAGGACTGTCATTAAAAGTTTCTTACATTGTAAAACATTGATCAGGGAAACCATGTGGAGGATACAGGAACTTTCAGTGCTATTGTTGCAATTCTTTTGTAAATCTAAAACGGTTCTAAAACTTTTTAGAAGTTCATTTTAAAAATTAGACAGGCTAAGTGGCACACACCTGTGTGGTCCCAGCACTTTAGGAGGCTGAGGCTGGAGGACTGCTTGAGGCCAGGAGTTCAAGATAATCACGGACAACATAGCGAGACCCTATCTCTGCAAAAAAAATGTTAAAAATAAAAAAATTAGCCAGGTATGGTGGTGTGTACACCTGTAGTCCCAGCTATTCAGGAGGGTCACTGGAGCCCAGGAGTTTGAATGGGCTTTGATGGTGCCACTGCCCTGAAAGTTAGGGAGTGGATGTGGTTGTTTATCTCAGAAAGATACATTTTTAAGGAACTTGGAGTAATACCTGGTATATTATTTTCATAGAATTACACAGGGTTGTTTTACCATGTACCTGTTAATATTATTCTTATGGGATGTTAAATTATAGAGATTTGATTGTTAAAATTTAAATATGGGAAAGGTTGATAGTGACTTTTCAGCATTTCCTTGGGATGATTTTCTGGGCCATGGAGAGTATTTCCTTGACTGAAATGGGGAAGAAAAAAGATGAGTTAGCTGCATAGTTCAAAAATGGTTGCAGATGGAATATGCTCAGATTTCTCATTCAGTGGGTGCTATGTCTCCTTTGGTGAATGCACACGTTCAGCAGCGTGATCGGTTGAGTTGCCACCAGGGTGTACATTTACTTGTCGGCCAGAGGCGCAGTGGGAAGCACTTTAAGCAAACAGGAGTCTTAAGCAAGTGCAGTCCGCAGTGCCATTCCTTTCCCACGGGTGATGAGTACACCTTAGACCCTGCTGGTCATCCAGCAGTGACTCTTGCAGACTGTTGGAATTTGGGAGATGATGTTTTCTTGCTAAAAATACATGCTCTAAAATCTATATTTGAAATTTTGAGAGACTGTAGAAAGTTCAGGGCAAAATTCATGTTTGTGAACAACGGGAATTTTAAATTTTAATGCAAATCCAAAGTAGAGATTTAGACTGACACTCCAGCTTGATCTAGTTATAATCGCCCTGAGTCTGAGTGATGCCTTTTGCCTGAAGTGGCTGACTTCCTGCTGATTCCGACTCTGTGTGGCACTAAGGAGGCCAGCATGATCCCTGGTGGGAGCATGACATTTTAAGCTATCAAGTCAAAGAGGGCAGGACGTGGCGAGAGCCTGGCGAGGACAGCAGGAGGAAAAAAAGGGACCGTACTTTCGTCCCAGATGCCTCTGGCTCAACAGACATGCATGAACAAGTTCTCCCTGGGCCCCAGGCTTCTCCTGGCTTCTCCTGGGCACCTGGCACACACGCACTTTGCTCGGAGGGCAGCCTCATGTCCTAGGCTTCCGGAGCAGACCAGCTTTTTGATATTCCATCCTGCTTTTTCCTGTAAGTGTCCTTGTACTGCTCGCACCACATCTCCAGGCTTTAATAGTATGTTTGGAAAAGTGAATACTCTACAAAACAAATGGCATGAAAAATATTTTGGAACCTTTCACATTGGGCAAGTAACAGGTGTACATACAACTTGTGTATCTGAGTTTGAACCCACCTTCCTGTAACTGGCAGTTCTCCCCTGGGAGAGTATCCTGGCTTATTGAGTGGCGTGTGTGTGTGTGTGTGTGTGTGTGTGTGTGTGTGTGTGTGTGTGTGTG
>NW_007246454.1:187367-278418 GCF_000164805.1 Carlito syrichta
GTTTTTTTTTCCTAACTAGTTGTTTTTTTAAGAGCATAGCCCAAAATCGGAGTAAAAGTGAAGTTGAGTCTAGAAATCCCATCAAACAACAACTTTTTTGGCCATGCCTGCATCCTTGTTAATTTTCTCCTAAAATTGTGTGTGGCGTGTGTGTGTGTGTGTGTGTGTGTGTGTGTGTGTGTGTGTGTGTGTGTGTTGGAAATGGAGTCTCACTCCGTTGCCCAGTCTGGAGTGCAGTGGCACACTCATGGCCACCCCAGCATCGACCTGCTGTGCTCCTGCGATCTGTCCGCCTCAGTCTTCCAGGTAGCCCGAACTACAAGTGCACACTACCACACCAGCTAATTTTTGATTTTTTTTTTTATTGTGGAGATGAGATCTCACCAAGTTGCCCGGGCTGGTCTCAAACCAGCAGGCTCAGGCAGTCCACTTGCCTCAGCCTCCCAAAGTGCTGGGATTGCAGACTGAGCCACCAAGCCTGACCTGAGTGGCATTTTAAATGTGTCAGTTAAGTCAACCTGGTTGTGGTGTTCTCTGCATATTATTAAAATATTGATTTGGGGTTTTTGTTTTTGTTATTTCTTAATTCACCCGTTTCTACCAGAAATAATATGTTCTCAAGCTTTCGGTTTGCTTCTGCTTTTTCTGGTGAGAAAGAGAAAAAATGCTTCATATGTTTAGCCTGCTTTTAAAAAGAGGGTTGATATGGTAAGTTTTAGCATACTTTCTTTTCCTACATATTTACTTCTCATTTTAAAATTGTGAAATTATCAGAAGACTAGAACTGAGGTACATAGAACCATAGCTTGGGGATTTAAAAAATAATCCCTTTCTTTGCTTGTCTGAGTCTGGAAAGAAAATCGTTTGAAGATTCTAATAAAGTATAAATCAAGATATTGCATATAAATTACCTTATAAAGCAAACAATACATTCATCAGTATAGATTTTCCTAATTCTCTGTATCTAACAGAACTTCCTTGCACATATATATTACAGCTTTCTTTTCAAGATGTATTTGTGTGCCAGTCTAGGAAGCATCTCACAAGTGTTAAGATGTTATTTATATCTTGATTGGGGAGGAAACTTTTCCTGAACTTATTAGAGTGATGCTGGTTACCTCCTAAAGATCATACACATTTGAGAGTAAACAGCTAGAATGTCTGCTATAGAATAACCAAAAGTACAGTTCTCTTAAATTTCACAGAAGAGAGGCAGCATTCTGAGATATTTGCCCACTGTGTGAAATTATAATGCTAAGTGCAGGGATTTATTAACCTGTTAGAATCAGGGGTAACTAGAACTTAAAGGGTGGAATAAGAGACAGGTTTTACTTTTGTTGGTTTTATTCTGTTTGAATTTTTAATAAGCTAATGAATTTTTTAGATGCCCATTAGCTGCTCCTAAAATTTAATTGATTTTGATACTTTGAGAACTGATTTTTAAATTTTTAATAGTGCTTTAATGAAATAACTTATCTCATTATATGTTTATTAGTTATCAATTCATAGCAGAAAATCTATTTGAAAGAACAAAAAGCTTTGAAAAAGACTGGCTTATTTTAAAAGGTGCTACCCATGAAGGCAGTCCAGATTTTAAATGCTGAAGTTGGGTCAGATCTTTAATTGCGTCTCACATCTGAGTGCTTTCTATCTACTTGCTGGAAATCTGGTTTAAGTCTCATGTTCTACCTTGTGTCTTTAGTTTCATAAAGAACTTTAAGACTAAAAATTAGGGAACAAATTACCATTATAGAAAGGCCAAAACAACAGAATTGTAGGCTAGAGGAAGTTAGCAAGCAGCTGCAGTGGAAACAAGCATTCTTCACAGTTGCTTCACTTACATTGCAAGATATGCGGCCTCGTGAGCCAGATAACACTGCTGACGGGTTTGTCCCACAGCTTTCTTCATCTGTGGGTGGTGTCTGGGTGTGTTTACATGAGAAGGAATACTATGTAACTGCACCTAGAATAGCAACTCTTCTAAAGTTGTGTTTGAACTCAAACTGTTTTTTGACAGCATGCACACTCAAGCAATAAAATGAAACACTGACTTCCCAGTACTATCTAAGTTATGTTTACACTGTATTGTAGTCTGATAAGTGAGCCCTGGCATTGTCTTAAAAAACAATGCGCATACCTTGATTAAACAGTACTGTGTTGCTAAAATGCTGAGGATCCTCTGAGCCTTCAGGGAGTCATGACGTTTTTGTGGAGGGTCCTGCCTCGATGTGGAAGGTGCTTGACTGCTCAGAGTGGTGGCTGCTGAGGGCAGGGTGGTTGTGACAGTTTCTTACAACAAGACAACCGCAAAGTTTGACGCATGATTGACTCTTCCTTTCATGAACAATTTCTGTGTAGCATGCGATGCTGTTTGATAGCATTTTATCCACAGTAGAACTACTTTCAAAATTGCGATCAGTCCTCTCAGACCCTGCCCCTGCTTCATCAACTCACTTTATGCAATATTTGAATTCTCTGTTGTCATTTCCGTAGTGTCCATAGCACTCTCACAGGAGTAGATGTCATCTCAAGCAGCTGCTTTCTTTTTTCTCTCTCTCTTTTAATTTTTATTTTAAAATTGTGGGATACAATTCAGGGTTAGGTATACATATATTCATTGTGTATACCCTTGTTGATGAGGCGTGCCCCTCCCTTCCCCAGGCAGATATTGACTACTGGCAATCCCTCCTCCCCCCCCACACACACACAGTTTCCCTCTACTGTCAATCCTTTTCTTATAGTATTACGGTAGTTGTTCAAGGTCCACTTATGAGTGAGAACATGTGATAGTCAGCTCTTTGTTTCTGTGAGAGATCACTCAGTCTTATAGCTTCTAAGTCCATCCAGGTTGCTGTGAAGTTCGTGATTTTGTTCTTTTTTATGGCTGCGTAATATTCCATTGTGTATATGTACCACATTTGTTTAATCCAGTCCTCTTTTGATGGACAGCATGGTTGGTTCCAGGTTCTTGCTATTGTGAACAAGTCTGTGATAAACATGCGTGTGCAGGTATCTTTTTGATAGAGTGATTTGAGTTCTTCAGGGTATATTCCCAGTAGGGGGATTGCGGGGTTATATGGAAGGTCGATTTTTAGAGCTTTTGGGAATGGTCGCACTGCTTTCCACAGAGACTGCACGAGTTTACACTCCCACCAACAGTGTAGAAGTGTTCCCTTTTCACTGCATCCTCTCCAGCATCTGTTCTTTTTCAAGCAACCACTGCCTTTGCTTACTCTTACGAAGCGACGCCTCAGCCCTTCAAGTCTGATCGAGAGATTGCAGCAACTCGGCCACATCTTCGGGCTCCACTTCTAACTCTCGTTCTCTTGCTGTTTCCACCACATCTGCAGTTACGTCCTCTACTGAGGTCTTGTATGCCTCAATTCATCCGTGAAGGTTGGAATCAACTTCTTCTGAGCGCCTGTTACCATTGGTATCTTGACCTCCTCCCACGAATCCTGAGTGTTCTTAATGGCATCTAGAATAGTGAATCCCTTCTGCAGTATTTTCAATGGACTTTGTCCAGATCTGTCAGAGGAATCACCTCCTCCGGCAACTTTAGCCATGTATTTCTTCAGTAATAAATAAGTCTTGAAGGCCGAAGTGACTCCTTGATCCATGGCTGCAGGACGATGCTGTGTCCACAGGCATGAAGATAACGTTCATCTCTTCGTGCACCTCCACCAGAGCTCTGGGTGATCAGGTGCACTGTCCGTGAGCAGTCGTGTTGTGAAAGGAATCTTTTTTTCTGAGCAGTAGTTCTCTACAGTGGGCTTACAATATTTGGTAAACTGGGCTGTAAGCAGCTGTGCTGTCATCCGGGCTTTGTTGTTCTACTTATAGAGCACAGAAGAGTGAATCTGGCATAATTCTTAGGACCCTGGGATTTTTGGAAAGGGAAGTGAGCAACTGCATCAGCCCCACATAAGAGAGTCAGCCTGTCCTTTGAAGCCATACATTGGCTTCTCTTCTGTGGCTAGGAAAGTCCTAGATGACCTTTTCGTGCCCTTGAAGGCTGTTTTGACTACATGGAAGATCTGCTGTGCTGTGTGTTTACCTTCGTCAGTATCTTAGCTGGATCTTTTGGAGAACTTGCTACCGCTTCTCCACCAGAAAAGTGCTGCGTCACCCTGCATCTTTTCTTGAAACTCATGAAGCAGCCTCTGCTGGCTTCCAGATTTTCTTCTGCGGCTTCTTCGCCTCTTTCAGCCTTCATGGAATTGAGGAAAGTCAGGGCATTGCTCTGGATTGGGCTGTGGCTCAAGGGAGTGTTGTGGCTGGCTTGGCCTTTTATCCAGTCCACTCAGACTTTTCCATATCAGCAGTAAGGCTGCTATGCTTTCTTAACATTCGTGCTAGCACTTTTAATTTTTTCAAGAACGTTTCCTTTGCATTCACAGCTTGGCTAACTGGTGCAAGAGACCTAATTTTTGGCCTGTCTTAGCTCCCGACATGCGTTCCTCATTAAGCTTAATCATTTCAAGCTTTTGATTTAAACTGAGACATGTGTGACTCTTCAGTGGAACACTGAGTGGCCATTGTGGGTTATTAATTAGCCTAATTCCAATATTGTTGTGTCTCAAAGAATAGGGAGGCCTGAGGAGTGAGAGATGGAGGGACAGCCGGCCAGTGGGGCGCTTGGAACACACTCAGCATTTATCAGTTAAGCTTGTAGTCTCAGATAGGTGAGGTTTGTGACATCCCAAAACAGTTGCAGTAGTAACATCAAAGATCACTCATGACAGATTACCATAACAGATGTAATAATAATGAAAAAGTTTGAAATATTGCAAGAATCACCAAAGTGAGACACAGACAGGAAGTGTGTACATGCTGTTGGAAAACTACACTGATAGACTTTTTCAGCGTCTGGTTATCACAAGCTTTCAATTTGTTTAAAAAAAACAATATCTAGGAAGTGTACAGTAAAGCAAAGTACAGTAAGACAAGGCATGCCTGCAAATGTCAGTAAATAAGAAAGTAATCGCAAGTTGTCTGTATTTTACATTCTGATATGATGATTCAGCTTCCATCTCACTTTTTACAAACAGTGGTTTAAACTAGATCTCCATTTGGATTCAATTTTCTGCCTTGATTATGTGGCCTTGCTGATTTAAACTAAATACAGATCTTCTGTGGTCACAAATGATTGAACGCTTATGTTTTTAAAGCCTGCCGAATGCTCTCTTTGTTTTTAAACAAGTAAATCTACCTAAGTAAAATTCTATAAGGGCTACCCTTTGGCTCCTAAGAGTTTAGTTTTTGAAATTCATTTTTTCACTCTTCGATTACTTTGTCGATACAAAATGAATTTTCTGTTTCATAAGCATTCTGCTCATTACCAAGGCAGATGTGCCTAAGAGAGAGATGAGAAATAATAAAAATAAAACTTGTAACTGATACATGTAGTAGAGCTGCACCAAAAATGTTTCAGCAGTCATTAAAAACTGCTCAGTTGATAACTTTTAACTCTTTAACGAATAATCATGAGAAAATAAGCAAGTGGTAACAGAGCCATGCCATTTTTACAAACGCAGACACCTTTGTAAAAACGTTTAAAGTACCCAAAATATGAAGAGAAAGGAGGCAAACGCTGGGGTCCAGTCGGGGAACCATGGAAACTCCCCCAGGGCCTCTACTTTAACCCTCTGCGCTCTAAGGTCTGCCACACAGACTCAGCGTGTGAGCACATTATCCAGGCCTCGGGACACATTGCGTTGTTTGAGAAGCTTCTGGAGAAAGTCCACCAGCTGGTGTAGAGAAGTATTTTGCCTGTCTTAGTTGATTATTCCTTAGAATTCTTGTGCTCTGTAAAACCACAGACCAGAATGAAAACCCCTTTTCCAGCATACTTTTTATATAACAAAGTCACATATTTGTTTTAGTTTTAAATGTTGAAAAGGGAGAAGAAAAAACATAACTATTACTTCATGCCAAAGCGTTTTCTTCTGAATAACTCTAAAAAATTTTCCTCCTTCATTTCAAATCCTGTGAGTTTGGTAGGAGTCAAGTGCTTGTCTCCATTTCGAAATGAAGAATTCTGGCAGAGAGGGGAAATGACTAAGTACCTGGCAGTGCTAGGCAACAGCAACACAGCAGATGACACTTCCAGGTTTATTTTTCTTGTTTGGACCAGATGTGTCTGGTTGGCACTTGGAGCCTCTGTGCTGCCTCTCAGAGGTCCTCGGGCACACAGCTGGCGTCAGTGTGAAAGCCAGAGACGTACAAGAAGGCATTTCAGAGAACACTGAGGGTGAATTCAGAAGACCTGCTTCAAGACCCTGCTGAGTCCCAACAACCTCGGTGACCTTGTGAAGACCATGCCCTTTTGCCTGCGGCACAGAAGGCTTGTTACAGAGGTGGTGTAGCTTGGTGCCTGGCTCCATCCAGTCCTGGCTCTGCCACCCCAGTTCGCAGTCTTCTCGCATGTAAAATGGAAGTGGCACATGCCTTACTGGTTTCATAGAAGGTTCTTCGCATGACTGTTGGTGTGTGACAAGCCCTCCGTAGATGGGAGAAGCAGTAGCAGGTTTACTGTATATTAGTATACAGTCAGGGGAGATAAACTATGTATAGAAAAACCTATAATATAAAGTAGAAGGTTATAGATTCAGTGAGCATAATCTAAGCTTCTTTGGTAATTACAGAAAGGAGGGACTCTTTCCGCCCGTGTTATCATGGAAATATTTTTGGAGAAGGTGATTTTTGAGCTTGGCCTTGAGGGATAATAATCATCTGGACATTCCACGGCTGGAGGTGTTGCGAGTGGTGAAGGATATTCCAAGAAGAAGCAAAGCAAATGATTAAGTGTTTTATCACTGTTATTATGTTGATTTTAAGAAATCATTAGCATTTCATTCATCTTTTACCCATCCATGTCTATAAGAACACAGTACTACTTTAGGTACTGAGCATTTTACAGTACTTTTTAAAACAAAATGCTTTTCATTTTCGTTGAAAGCCAGTACATTGGGTTTCGTAATTTCCATTTTATAGATAAGGAAACTGAGGCTCTCACAGCAGTGATTGGTAGAATAGGAGAACCCCCAGTGTGCAAGCACTAAATTTCATGTATTTCTACAGCACTACACTGCCTCTGTTAGTCGAAGTAGAAACAGTTTCACAGCCATCATCCAGACCGTTCATTGGCCCAAGGATGCTTTCTTAAAATGGGTGCCATATTCAGAAGAGCTAAAGAATGTCTAGGTGACCCCATGCAGACCCAGCACCACTACTGCAAATGTAGCCCCAGTCTCAGAGGTAGCTAGTGACAGTCACTAGAAGGCCACCACACATCATGTGTTTTGCTAACAGCATGCGTGCTGCTGCACTTTGCCACTATGAGCCAAGCTCCTGCCTCAGATTTGCTAGGTAACTTTGATTCAGACATTATTGTCTTTAGCTTATTAAGTTGAAACTGACCAATAAGTGAATATCAGGTCTTAGAGCTGTTCTGTAGTGTGATAAGGGAGTCCTGTTCTTGACTCTGGACTCAAAGATATTTGAAAAGATAAGAAATAAGGATTTTTATTTATCAGTATTGGGAAATTATAAATTCATGATAGTCACAACATTGAAAAAGGCACCTACTCAGAGACCATAGTACTCTCAGCAGTTTTCTATTTACCATTAGTATGATTTCCTTAGTAAAGTTTTTTTTAATGGAGATAAAATATCGTAAGTTGCATTTATAACATATTTTAGTTGATGTAATAAGCCACAAAAGCTCATGTTTTTTCATCAGATCTCAAAGACATATATCTCTGGTGTTAGATGAATATGGTCTATTTCCTGTGATTAGACCACTGCATATTTGAATTTGTAGTTAACGTATTCTGCTTGAAATGTCTTGATTACATTGCATATTCTGAAAACTCAAACTATTCCAATAAAACTGTTACTTCAGGAGTAATCTGACTATATGATGCGACATTTATATTGAATGTGGTTTTCATCTTCTGGATAGGGTTTTTTGCATAACAAACTAATTCCGTCCAGTTCTGTTGTGTTGTAAACTTGGGAGAGAGCTAAAGTGATTTATCATAAATATCCCACTATGGGATTACTTGGAATGCATTGTAACATGTTATTCTTTTTTAGTAAAAATTGGCGTCATTCAGTATGAAATATGTTATGCAGCGTAATTCAAAAATGTCTCCCTGATGTTGTCGCTATATTATATTGATTTTCACTTGACGTCTTCGTTGTCCAACATTTTCTGTACTTTTCTGTGCTGCTTATTCTTAATATTGCTAAGAATTGTGTATGAATGGGCCCCCTTGTTACCAGTGTGTAGCTAGTATACTGGTAATGTCTGTACGTCAGCAACGTCTGTTACCATTTGGTGAGTAAGGTACTACTTCCAAGCTACCCGTCTTGTGTAGGACGTTTGTGTGAAGCTTAAAAATGCTGCCTGTCATTATGTGGTAGCAGATCCCAGAAATTATTAAATTTGTGTTAAAAGCCCATTGAAACACTCCTTTGTCCTCCTTGGATAGTTTTTGTCAGTCTACACAGGAGTGTGATAATGCGTAGTTAAAAAAAAAAATTGCAGCCTCTCGCCTTTGTTTGCTGTGCATGACTCACCCCAGCCGTGTTTCTCCACCCCAGCTCAGGGGCCCTGCACCGTCCGTTTCCAACCTCTTCGCTAGGGTCAGTCTAGACAGACAGAAGGAAGTGAGTGGGAGCAGGACTCAGCTAAGTGACACCTGGGCGCTTGCAGGTTAAGGAGAGAACCAGACCAGTTTGAGGTCAGGTTTCCATGTGGAAAAATTGCCTGTGATGCCTTCCTGCCTCATCTCTTGCCTCTCTCATCACTCTGACACTCCGATTCGCCTTCTCGTCTAGTAGAAGAGTGCTTCCACATCGTGTAGAAGAGTAACCGTCAGGGATGCTGGGGCCACTTATCAGCATTGTGATCTCGGGCAAGTGGCTCAACCTCTCTGTGCCTCAGTTTTCTTGTCTGTAAATTTGGGATGGGGTATAATAGTGCCCCATCTCAGCTGGTGTGTAAAATGCATCTAACAGTGCCTACCATATAATAGACGCTGTAGAGGTACTAGCAGTAGTGGTAATATAATAAAATAGCCACATTACAGATCTGGTGACTGAAACCTTCTCTGGGTGAGACTTGTATACACACCTAGAAGAGGGTTGGTAATTGTTGCATTTTCTGGATGTTACATTCATGAAAGACCTGCCTTATAAATAGTGCCCCTTGCCAAAAATTGCATCTCTGTCCTTTTCCCTCTTAAAACATGATTTATTTTAGTGTGTACTCTAATCTGGGTGTTAAAAGAAAAAAGATGATAATTCAATCAAACTACAGTAAGGTGGGAATGACTAGTGGTTCCACCCTTGGAATGTCCTTCTGTTTAAATCGTATTAATGGGCAAAATTCTAGGCAACTTGGAATAAGGAGGGGGAATTTGAGCCTGTAGGCTGAATACCAAAATCAGTTTAATTTCTCATTGCAAAGAAAATACTGCCTCACTGTGAGCACTGAGAGGTCCAGGATTCAGTTTCTACCATCTATTGACTCCTAATAACTGGGAGTAGTCATAAACATCACTGCCAGGTCTTAGGGAACACTAAGCCTCTGGGACCCTCTTACTGGTGACCTGAGATGGCTGGCTTTCTGGGTCCCCAAATGCCAAAAGCCTGCAGAGGGCTTCAAAGTAGCTTCTCCATCTGATTAGTTGCTCTCTCTCCTCTTCATTGTTTCTCTAAAATGTTTGGCTGGCTTTTAAAAAATAGTACACAAACTGCTAATTATAGCTTCTTAATTACCTCCCGGTATAATGTGGTAACCATTGGCTACCTCATTAACTGTGTTTCAGGTTGCATTCAGTTTAAATTTATTCCAGTACAGTTCTAAACTCCATTCATGCTTAGTGATTGGGGATGAGATTAATGCTAGCCGTTATCATTAAGCCAACTCAATTACTATGTTAAAGATTATAATCTTTATAAATCAAAATGTACAGAACATATAAGTTGTAACATTGGACTTCATTTCAAAATAGCATGTTTGTGGATCGCGGTTGTGGCTGTTTGCTCCTTGGATGGTCACAAAGCCTTGGTACAGTCAACAGAATGGCAAACCCTCTGCAGGGCTGGTGGGAGCACAAGTGAGCAGTGACCTGCAGTGGTAGTGAGGAAGTGAGGACAGGCTTTGAAGGGGCAGCCAGAAGCTGGCCTCTGAAGTCAACAGTATTCTTGGTAGATTGGCTGATTAATCCATTGCCTAAATGCTCTTACTACTTTTTTCCCAGGAGACATAATAACACCACTACCTTCCCTCTGGTAGGAAGGCCTTAAACTGTAGTGCACTTGCAATGTTCTGAACTAACTCCCTTCTGGCAGTAAACCAGTCTAGAAAGAGCATCCATTTAGTATCTGAATCACATCAACTATTGACACAAATTACTATTGCATGACATCAACTATTGATATAAATTTTCAGATTTATTTTAAAGGCCTTCCAAATATAGGGGCTATAATAGAACCTGATAATAGAGATCTATATGGTAGAAAGTGTAGAAAGCTATACTTTAAGAATTCATGTGGAAAATTTATTTTACTGTGCTAGAAAGTGTTATGTAAAGTTCTACTTAAATTCAGAGCAAAGCAAATTAATGATGACTCATATCAAAATTCAACTATGTAGTACTTATTTCTTTATATTAAAATGTGAAACAAATAGTTATGAGAGACAGAGTTGATGAAGTGAGAAAGAACTTCCCCAGTTACTTTAATTATGGGTTGATTAAATAACCCTTTTGAGCTTGTTTTCTCATTTATGAAATGTAAATAATTCTTTTACTGCTTACTTCTTAGGGTTTGTGGTGAGAATCGAATGTGATAATATGTGAGAAAAGGTTTCATTAACTACCAAGTGTGTTTCAAATGTATGTGACGTCCTAACTGCAATTGATACTTGCGATGTGAACTCAGGGCTGCAGCTACTCATCCGTATCCCAGAGATCATCGCCCCAGTGCCCTTTGAAAAGCAAACATGTTGTAACTCAAGCTTTCATTGGCATGTGAATTTTCATCTTCATTTTTGTGTCATTGAAAGGGATGCTGCTTCATGGAACTGATGGGCTAACGTGTGACTCTTACTGTTACTTTACATATTATTTATACTACTAAACTCTACATGTCATATCATTTAATCTTCACAGCAGTTCTGTGAGGTAGGTAATGTTATCAGCTCCATCGAGGTAACTGAAATAAAATTGTTTAAAGGATTATTCAAGATCACAGAGTAAGTGGTGAAGAATGAAATCAGTGTGGTGCAATTCCAAAGCCCAGCAGCTCTTGTAGCCTCTGCACCGGGCAGTTTGAAGCACACCAGATATAATGTGGTTCACCCCGTATTAACGCCCCCGCCCAGAAGTCATAAATATCTAAAAGACCTATCTCATGAAATAATTTTAGAACTGGTGGTACCATAACTTTTAGCCATAAAAGGACCCATTCCCTTTTGCTAATTGAGAGTACCTAGCAGGTTATGATGGCTCTCTGGCTTTTCAGAGACTCCAGTGGTTGTGCAGTTGCCACACTGAAAATTATTTAACCAGAGTAAGAAATTCATCTGAGGGGGCCTTCTGCCTCCTGCTGCCCTGGCGGCCCCTGGCCAGGCCTGCTGCGGAGCTCTCTGCATCTCCAAATCCCACCCTCTTCAGCTTCCAGCTCCAGCACACCCAGCTTTTTTCCTCAGCTGATGGTAAGTATCACCACATTTTAAAGAATTACGCAAGCCCATTTTAACTGAAAGCCTACAGAAGCCCTCCTGAATAATTGGTAGCAAAGGAAAGATGTGCAGTGTATGTTGAATTGCAGCTGAGAGTTATGATGGCATATGCCTCACATTTTCGCAAAATGTCTTTTTTGTCTCAGTTTCTAGCCTCAGAGCAGTACACTGCATTCATGAGCACAGGTACCACATTCTATAGAGTTGGGCTGCTTCCCCTAGCAATTAACACAGTTACTGAGGAATGTTTTTTACCATTCATTTTTGTGTTAGAAATAACAGAGGTATCACCCCAAATGTACTTTCCTTCCAGAGGTATGCAGAATGAGTATCGGTAGTACAAAATAAATACTAAAAAATTATAATTGCATGTATTCATTTTAACTTATGTTAAGAAAAGTACATAGCTAGTACAGCAAAGCCATGATTTCATGATTTTTTTAGTTGAGGCTAAACTAGGTATTTTACTTTTTAAAAAGGACATAAATAGGTATTTTTTAAAAAGAGATAAATGAAATATTAAAGGAAGAATACTGCAGCTAATGCCTGGATAGGCAGGGCAGCATATAATGTGGAAATATTGGCCTCTGATCTGCAAACTGATCTCACAGCCAGCAGTCCACAGTGTCGTGCCCTCCTGTGTGACCGTCTTGATGATTCTGCCTTGCGACAGCTTGCAGTGGAAACTTCAGATCAGTTGTGGTCTTCATTATAGTGAGTTTGTCAGAGAATATTTTGTGCTTGCAGACTGTTTGGTCTGGCTTCAAAACAGCAATTAATCGCAGAGCCCTGACTCTATGTTTCCCTTATAACAGTGTGTTATTTGCCGACTCCTTCCCATGGAGAGGTTCTGTGGAGTTTGCTGTGATGGTTTTGCAAAATGAATGCAAAACAGCAATTATTTTTCCTGGTCATTTAAATGAGATCTCGCTGTGGAAAAGTCTGAGATAAAACTTCAAAGCTGTTCCTACCCCACCCCCAAAAAAGATTAGGTATTTGGTAAGTAAAGGTGGCTACAGGGAATATATAAGGGCTCTCTTAAATGCACAATGTATGTCCCATTAGGATCTCAGAGTGACTATTGATCAGATAATGTGTGTTAGTACATGTGTTTAGTTTTTTAATTGGACTGCATGAGAAACCTCAGACTTTTAAAGGTTTTCTTTTCTTGACTTTTGGTCTTTTAAGTGTGTTCCTCACTTTGTGGTTGTGCTTGAAAATAGTTTAACTTGAAAGCCTAAGATTTGTGTTTTCGGAAGATTTTTCGTTGTGTTTTATCTGTTGGTTTTCATTGTGCACCCATTGCCAGAAATAACGTGGGCTTTAGAATCCAATGGACTTGGTTTAAAATACTGGTTTTCCACTTATTTGTTCTGTGACTTTGGGCAGGTTGGTGGCTAACTGAGCCTCAGTGACACAAACTGAACGTGGGCCTAATTAGTGATCCTTACTCATGGGATTGCAATCAAGGTGAACGTGAGATCCTACAAAGGCTGTGCTGTTGCTCTGGGGTAGAATGAGTGGAAGGTGCTGCTAGCAATTTTCAGCCACCGGCAGCTGCGCCAGGAACTGCAGTCGTGCAGCCGCCCTGTGCAGCCTCACTTGCTTCCAGCAAGGCGGCTTTCCTCCCCTCCCCACAGAGCTGTCCAACTCCTGCAGCTCGTGAGCCCTCCTGGTTGGCTGCTCACTGTTTCCAAGCCATTTCTCCACCCACCTTCTTTCCTTTCAGTTCTGCGTCTTATTTTTGCCTTTTCTTTCGGCCTTTATGTCTGTTTCCTCTGGACTTCCAGTTTAGCAGTTGTAGTCTCTGCTTCCTCAATTCAAATCTTATTCCTTCAACCAAATTATAAGTACTCAAGAGCAAGGAAGATTGTATCCCGTACTTTCCCCATATTATCTGCAACTGGTCAAGCAGAGTGCCAAAAACATAAAAGGTGTTAAATCAGATGCATTGAGAAGTGGGAAGGCAGTGGTCCCCAAGGAAGTAAAAGCCTGGCACGTTCTGATACATTTCGTGTGGGGATGGTTACACTACACCGAATCACTACCACAGCGCTTGACTCCGCAGTCACAAAGAGACAGTTGTTGAAGCCTACCCAGTAATGGAAAGGCAGTGGAGAGAAGAAGAGGAAATACACTAAATCCCCATGTCAGAAGACCTGGATTCACATTGGTACTCTATGTGTGACCTTGGGCGAGTCACCTGCCATTAGGTGTAGAATTGGGGCAAGGTGACAGGGATGGAGAAAACCAATCAAACAACTAATTAACAAAATGAAGCAGACTTGGACTCTGAAGGCTTAAATCTGGGCTCTGGAACTGACTGTGTGCAGGCGTGTTCTTGAGCAAGACATGCATCTGTGCTTTTCCTCATATCTAAATTGAGCATGTCACATCTCACAGGGCTGTTAGGGTTAAATCAGAATGTGCGTGTGCCTGGTGTATTGTAGGCACACACTAAATGTTGTATGTATTTTTAAATAAAACTCTGTGGATCCTACACTGCCTCCGTTGTAAAATGAGGGACTTGGATGATCACCAAAAGCCCTCTGAGGCCTTTGTTTGGGCTGCTGTCCCAAAAGGACCGTGGACTGCGTGGATTCTAAACAACAGAAAAGTATTTCTCACAGTTCTGGAGGCTGGAGTCCAAGATCAGCGTGGCAGCCTGCTTGGGTCCTGGTGCAGGCCACTGGTTTGTAGCTGTGTCCTAACATGGCAGAAGGAGGGTGAGAGAGCTCCCTGGGATTCTTTTCCTCAGGGCGCTGATCCCACTCCTGAGGACTCCCGCCTGTGGCCTCATTACCTCCCAGAGGCACCACCTCCTGATAGGATTTCAGTATATGAATTTGGGGGAGACACAAACATGCAGTTTATGATAGGCTGTAACATTCTATGTCAGTCACCTCCCAGAGAAGATAATGGGTAAAGTATAACTGTTGTTGTTTTTAAGCTCCCTGGGGATTCTTGACTTATCTGAAGGAAACAATTGTAACAAAGAAAGAAAGAAAAATGGATACATCTCAGTAAGGTACTAATAGAATTTATCTTATTATTCACATTGTGGCTTTACCTTTGTGGTAATTGCCAGCGGACATCTGTGGCATCTTCCCCTTGCGTCTTGATGTCCCATTCTGTTCATCTAGAACTTGTGTGTAGTGCACTCTTAGACTGATCAAGTAGCTCTGTAATAACTTAAAGCAGAGCTGAAGCTGTCAGGTTGACAGGCAGTTCACTGACGGAAGAACTGTATTTTCTAATGCATATGTCAGGGTTGGCTTCTCCTTATTTCACGACATGATTAAACAAGCTCCAAAGGACTCTAACACTGATTCACTCCATTTTTCAGTAAAGGATTCTGCCTATTAAAGAAAAGAATATAATCTATTGCTAATTGAGTTTTTGTATTTGAAGTTCTGTGGTTTCTAAAATAAACACAAATTCAGTTTTTCTTTCCTTCATTTACACAACCTTTTCTACAAATCTCAAATATGGTCCTTTTCTGGCAAGTTTTGAATACGGGTTACAGTGCCTGTGTTTCTAACAAGCAACCATGCTGGCAAATGTTTCAAGGCTTGAGTAGTACTCATGTGAATCTTCAGGTGAAAGAAGCTGGTTATCTATAAGGCAGATTGGAAAACTTAAGAACTCATCTCAAGTGCTTTCCTGGAATGCCACGTTTATCAGCGATCAGATATGGAAGCCCCAGCTAATACATGAGAATCTACCAGGTGGGGTCGTGTAGATCCCCAACAGAGAGGTTGCTGTAGGTTCCCGCTCTCTTGGGATAGTGCTGTCCTCCCTGCATCCTGGGATGTCTGCGTTCAGAGAAGTGAAAAGCTCTGTGCTCACGAGAAGGTGACAGACCCTGCCCTCCCTGATCCTGGGCCTGACAGGTCCACGTGGTCTTATTCCATGGGTGTGTGGTGGACTACAGTGCATGCCCGGATGTTTGGCCTACCCAGGAGGAATCTAGTTGTCTTCCTCCACAAATACTGACATTTAGGGTTTTAGTTTGAGTTTGTTTTTCCTAACATTCTTTTAAATGTTTCATCCATAACATCTCTAAGGGAAACTGAAATTCAAGATATGGAAGACAAAGTGGAAAAATCTTAATTTGGTTGATCATTTCTGAGATTACTTTAAGTCTGGATAACTTTACGTTCTCACGTTTGTTCTGAGTAAGCAGTTGGAAACTGAAGAACCGCATTTGACATCACAGTTGACATTCTGGCAGCAGATAGTAAATGGGAGAAGAGTCAAACTAGTAAACACAGTTTTTAACAGAAATGGAAAGGAATATATCAAGTGTATGCTCTGCCTGAAGCTTTTGAGAAACATTAGGAATTTCTTATTTAAAATGTATTTTTTGCTTGAGCTCCATTTCTTGGAGTTCAAGTTCTTGGTCCACGTTGTGTCTGCAAATCTGTTTTATGAAAGTCAGTTCCTAAAATATGATTGTGAAGGATGACCCCTGGACAGTGGCATTCAGACAGTTTTAACTGTGCAGCCCTTCCTTCACTCAAAGTATTTCATGAAAATACAACATCTAAAATGAGTTCCCTCTGTTTGATGGGGGTGGAGAAAGGACAGCAAGTACACGTGTACACGTAGACATACACACACAGATGCATAGACTTCCTGTGATTCCAGAGAGCTCAGTGAGAAAATCTCTGGGACTTGACTACATTTTCACTGGAAGGACTGATAGTTCTTGGTATTCTGAAAGCAGACCTTGAACTAGAATACTTTACATTTTAAATAACATACTTGAGGAAGACGATGCCTTAAAGAAGGTGGCAGCATGGCAGTGTTCTTTAATCTGTCCATAAAAGCAGATAGAGCGAGTAGGGCATCAAAACCAAAAACCTGTATATAGAACTCCCTGAAAACCAGGTATCCCCACAAACCCCAGATACCTGCAGGCAAGGACTAATTGCCAGCAACTGTGAGATCAGTGTGGGTTTAGGGTGCGTCAGAAGGAAGCACACGGAAAGAAACGGGCTGCTGGAGGGCCCTGAGAAGAGGAGCCTCGGACCACCAGAAGGACTCACTGGAGCCACAGTGAGAACCACAGCCAGCCCCAGAGCAGCAGCTGAGCCTGGGCGGGCGACGCTTCAGTATCTGCTTCATAGGTGGATCCAGGGGACTGGGAACGTGATCCCGTGTGATGGTGCCAGGGCAGTCTGGACCCTAATAACCCCTGAAGCATGCAGACAGACTCTGTTCCAGAACAGATGCTGGTACTCCGGAAGCTGCTGGAAGTAGAATCAAAATTGAGCAGTAAAGGGCAATAGATAGGGGAGAAGAAAGAGAAAGTCCAGATGCAAAGTGGGCAAGGACACCAGAGGAGGTGGTTCCCAAGTGGGAGACCACAGTTTTTCAAATCGCTTTGTGAAAACAACCAAAAGAGAACTCTGGAGTCATGAAGTTGAGAAAAGCTGTCCTGGACTGTCCTATTTAAAGTACAGGAAAACTGTTTTCATAGTTTTTAAAAGAAAAACAATGTGGAGCAAAATAATGTTCCTACAATGAAAACTTGCCCAATAAAGCCCACAAAATAAATGAAAACAGTAAACTATTATTTTAAAACAAGCTGCAAGAAATTTTTTAAATGATAAGGGAAAAAAGAAAGAAACGTAAATCAAAATTAGATAAGACTCAGAAATTAGGTGATTGATCAAAAAACCACGGAATAGCATGTTTAAGATGCTCCAAAAAGGAAAGCATGTGTTAGTTTTGTCAATTCAGCCAAACTTACGTCCAGTTATACCGCACACCCAAAGAACTGAATATTATTCACATGAGCCCTTGCTGAGAAATTCTACTAGAGGATGAGCTTCAGGCAGCCCACATGAAAAACAAACTGAGATCAGAGTAAGGCTGGGTCAGGTCTCTCTCCTCACCCTTGGGCAGAGGTGCACATGACTGACTCCTGGCCCCTACGTGGGGGTGGAAGTCCGAGGCACTTCCAGCCACCGCCCTCCACACTGTCTTCACTGACTGGTCAGCTGGATGCAGAGGGTCCAGCAAAGTGTTCTTTGTCACCAGCAGAGATCGCTTTACAGTGATTTCAGGTATCACAAAATAATGTGCTTCATTACCTCGAAGTTACAATAACAGACGTAGCAGATTGAATTGGTTTTGTCATTTAATAAAGGAGCACATTTGTAACACAAAAATGTTTAATCTTTTGATAACTTTATTTCAGCATAGCCTGTTTTCTGTGTGATAGTACACATTTTTTGTTAGGATTTAAAAGCATTATTCTGAGAAAAAGTCCATATGCTTCACCAGACTGCCAAATGAGTTCATGGCACAAAAGAGATTAGGAACTCCTGATTTAACTGGAAGGAGAAAGAGTCTTTGAATCAATCTGGGAGCAGCTTCTCGCCACTCAGTCAACGCACACTGAAAATGACTTAAGCAAGAAATGGATTTTTGTTGTGTTTAGAATCTTAAAAAGCCAGCATGAAAGAAAGCTTTTAATTTTATTTAAATGCTTTTGTAGAAAAAACATTAGACTTTTCTGAATGTTTTAGTAGTTTCCTATTATTCAAAATCGATTTATATGGTCTTTACTGATTATCCCCAGGGGCCAAATGAAGCACCCACCTGTCTTTAATTTTCGTGGCTAGGCAGACTAGACCACCGTGAACATGTCTTTCTCACAGTCATTGCAGTCTTCACTTTAAAATTCGAATTTGGTTCAAAGTCCTCTTCCCCAAGGGGACTGTGCAAACTTTAGACACACGTAAATGCGTTTCTGAACATTTTAGTACATTTCTGATAATCTTCTATTATAAAAGCAACCTCATGGGATTATCATATAATTTTGGAGCCTGTTGCTGAAGAGGTATCTGACTTACCATCCTCATCTTCATAGGAGAGATCCAAGGACTAGGAAATTTAAGTTTACACACGGTCAGCTTGACCCGTGGCTGCACAGGCCGGTGGCGTCTAGGCTAAAACTAGGCTGTTTCCACACGTGGGGTGCTGGCATGTTATACCAGCTACAGCTTACGGAGTCTTCGTCTTCCTTCCCGTCCCAACAGAAGAGGCGTCAGTGCTGCCATCTGTGGTTTAATCCTCGCTCCTGCTTTGTGCACTGTGTGCCTCATCCCTCTCGCCCTTCACATCTCGAGTTGCAGGAAGAGAAGCACGCGGTCTCTCTTTAATCTCTTCTTCTTTCTCATTTCTTAACCCTCACCCTGTGCCCAGCATGTCACTTAAACTACTCTCCTCAAAGTCACCTACTCCCCTTTTGCTGAGCGATGGACCTTTCTTCAGTGGGCCACATACTCCCCTCTCAGCTTTTGGGATGCCACCTGCCCCGGAATTCCCCTCACCTGGCCACTCCTTCTCGGCCTCCTCGTCTTCTGCCCATACCTGTCATGTCATGAGTGTTTCTCAGATCCCCTCCCAACTCCTCTCCCTTCGCACTCCTGGTTCTCTCACAGCCTGGCTGCTCCTGGGGTCCAGGACCCACTGACCCACACTTTCACAGCACAGCCCTGTCACCCGCCTCACAGCTGGCTGCCTTCTGCAGCTAGACTTCCTGCCCCAAGCTCTGTGTCTCCTTCTGTGTCTCAGCTCTGAGACCGCTGACTTCTTTCCCTGCCTTGTCATTACCACCGACATCTTGCACCTTGGTCACTGCAAAGCCTTCTAACCGGTTTCATGTCCCCAGTCTCAGCCCTTTCCTCACTGCTGTCAGAGTGATCTTTTAAACGTGAAAATCTGTGGTTCTGGGAAAGGCCCATATGTCCAGAGGGACCCCAAATGCAGTAGGAGCCAAGAAACCAATGGAGGTGGCAACCCAAGCCAGTTTGTTGGCAGAGGGTGGTTTACTGGGGAAGCCACCGATGGAAGCGTGGTCTGGGGTGGCGGCAGGACAGGTCGATCTTCACGCCACTATTACCCAGATGCAGGACTTCTCCTCCGTAGGGAAGGCGTGTGCTCCACAGGACAGTTAAGGACAGCCCTCCAGAGAAAGCTGGAATCTGTGCAGTCACCTCAAGCCTGCTGCACTCTGAGGGCAGGCTTTATAGTGAGTACTCGTTCTCGCGCTAAGGACGGTAAATGAAGTAGGAGTCAGGCGTTCCTGGGCCTGAGGTTAGTGAGAAGCCAGCGTGGCAGACTGGCATGCAATATGGAGTCACTTTGGGCTCCGCATCTGTTCGTGTTTGCGTCTCTTTTCGAGACCTGTCGGGTTCTGTTGCCTTCAGAACAAGTCCACCTCAGCACCGCATCAAAGGTGCGTTCCAGGCCTCCCCGTGTGTTTCAGGATCTCGCAGTGCTTCTGGTTTTCCAAAGGAAACTCCCCCCTCTCCATGCCTCCTTGGCATTGCCCATGCGCCTCCCTGCCCACCCTCTCTGCCCCCTGCACCTTCCAACGCCCTCACTGCCGGTGGATTCCCCTTTGAGACCTTTCCAATCTCAGATCCCATGGCCGGGTTGAGGAGCCCTTCCCCTGTGCCCCAGCAGCCCTGCCTGCTTGCTGTTCCAATGGACGTAGTGCCTTGCAGCCGCCCCCGCCTCCCTCCAGGAGGTGCTGGACCCCATGGGAGTCACAGCTGTGCCTTACAGTGGCAGCCCCAGGATCTAGCACTGCGGGCCACTCCTGATGGATGAATTAATGCCCTCTGGTTGTAATAAAGGCCTCTTCTTTACTCCAGTGGAAGTGAAGGGTGCAGCTAGCCTTTGGGGTTTATACCACAGCTCTCTACCTTATTGTTGCAATTCCAGTGCTCTGAAACACTGAGTCAGCCTATAAACTTCCTCGGACCTGTGAAATAAATGGTTGTTCTCCAATGTGCTGAGTTGTTACAAGTAAACACAGATTCCCAAGGTTTCAAATATGTGAAAAGAAACTTACAATTCTGTGATAATTTTCTAAGTTCTCTAACATTTTTTTTTTTTTTTTTTTTTTTTGTAAAGCCCCAGAAAAGATTTTCTTTTTTTTTTTTTTTTCCTGTGGGTATGCATAAAGTTCTTTACCTCAGGCATCTGGGCACAGTGAGTGTGCATTAATTAAAATAAATCAATGAGAAACAAAGAAAAACAAATGACCTTTATTGTACAAATATATTTGTCCTTACATGTTACCTAGGAACAGGTGGTTAAAAGCCTCAGAAGACCCAGAATGTATCCAGTGGGCAGATTGAAAATGCAAAACATTATCTTCTTTCCTTTTCGTTTTTAGATGTAATGCTTAAAATGCCAGTCAGCATACTTGCTATATATCCCACCACTGATGATACAGTTTTAAAATCTACCTTTGTGCTTATGTAGGGGGACATAGAATCTGAGTGTTTATAGATGCTGGCAGGGATTTGCGAGAAGGGGAGTAACACCCTTAAAAGGTCTCTGACATTACCCAGTGCATTTATCCCTTGAGTGGTCTCTTTGTCTTCTTGGTGGCCAACCATTGGCAGACTGAGCCTGGTACGTTGCTCAGCTCCTTTTTGTCTCTCCGGCCCTTTTCAAGTCCATAACAGCCTGTGGTCTCTCCCTCCCATTGGGTTTCTTCTCAGAAGCAATCTTGGGATGATTATCTGTGTTCTCCCTAATTCTGTGTTCTTTGTCATCAAGGGCATGCGAGGAACAGCCCACTTAACACTGCTTTGCTCAGAGAACTGCTGCTTCTCATGCCTTCCTGGTGTTTGTTACAACACTGGTAAGGCCAGGCAGACTTAACGGTATCTTAGCTAGATTTTTCAGTTCTTGGTATGCTTCCAGTCTCACTGTTTTTATGTAAGCATGTCTCAGAGCTTTTGTCTCTAAAATAGTTTTTCTACTTGTGGTCATTAGCATCATCTTTAGAGAAAGCATCCCATTCTCTCTTCAGTTTTTCCTTTAATGTACTGGAGGAGACCCAAAAAACCCAAAATTTGTTTATAAAAAATTATGCATTTATTTATTTATTTGAGTTGGAGTCTCACTTCGTCGCCCAGGCTGGAGTGCAGTGGCACACTCACAGCCACCGCAGTCTTGACTTGCTGGGCTCAGGCGATCCTTCCACCTCAGCCTTCCAAGGAGCCGGAACTACAGTGTATTTATTTTTACATGTTTAAACTTCAGTCACCTTCAGAGTACCCTTCGTTTGATGTAATACACCTAACGAGATGCTTCTCTACTACTCAAAACTGTCTTGGGACTCGTCCATTTTGATGCTGAGTTCTAGAGCTGCTGCCATTTTTCGTTTCGCCTCTTCCACATCAGCAAAACGTTTCCCCTTGAGGATTGGTTTCATCCAGGGAAACAAAACAAGTCATTCAGGGCGAGATCCGGTGAATAGGGAGGATGGGGCTTGGGACTCATGCTGGTTTTGGTCAAAAATTACTGAACACTCAGTGCAGTGTGGCACTTGTTTGCCACAACTCAAGACGTTTCTTCCACAAATCATAATGCAACCTTCTCAAAACTTCCAGATAAAAACATTGGTTGACTTTTTTTATCTGTAGGAACAAATTACAAGTGCACGATCCCTCTCACATCAAAGAAACAAATGATCATTATTCTTACATTTGACTTCACCTGTTGTGCTTTTTTTGGTCATAGGCAAGTGGCAGTTTTCCACTGGCTAGATTGCTGTTTCATTTGGGATTTGTTACCGTAGCACCAAGATTCATCTCCAGTTATGACTTTGGGGAAAAAAATCAGGGTCAGCCTCCAAGTACTCCTTCAAAGCATGGCATGCAGCCAAGTGATTGTCTCTTTGTTTCAGGCGTGCACAAGTGAGACAGGAATTTTGCTGAAACACATTTTATACCCAGATTTTTAGATAAAATTCACTGACAGGAGTTTCATGACACCCCAATCAACTCCACAAGTTCATCTGTATTCTGATGGCAGTCTTCCAAGATAACTGGAGGAATTCTTACCACACTTTCTTCAGTTTGACTGGCCGAAGGATTCCCGGAACAAGGTTGATAGTCAGTCGACATTTAATCTCGTTTAAAACAGGAAAACCAACTGGGCTCGGTGGCTCAGCCTGTAATCCCAGCACTTTGGGAGGCAGAGGCAAGTGGATTGCCTGAGCCCGCGGGTTTGAAACCAGCCCAGGCAACTTTGCGAGACCTCATCTCTACAATAAATAAAAAATTAACTGGGCATGGTGGTGCGCAGCTGTAGTTCCAACACCTTGGAAGACTGAGGCAGAAGGATCGCCAGAGCTCCGCGGGGTCAGCCCTGGGGTGGCTGCGAGCTTGCCACTACACTCTAGCCTCGGCGACAGCGTAAGACTCCAACTCAAAAAATTAAATAAATAAATGGGAAAGCTATAAATAAACTGTGTTTTACTAAACAGATCAGCATCTTTGTAAACTCTGTAGCGTAACAACCGTTTTCACCTCATCTTCCCCCAACAGAAAACAAAATTTTACTGCTGCACATTATTCTTATAAGTCATCCATCATGAAATGGGCAAACATGTTGAAAGAATCTCCCAAAAAAGCTCACTGAAGCCAAATGCAGCCTCTCACAACAATACTAGCTGGTGCTCTGATGCCTATGGGTTCCTGGAACACTTACCTAGCTGAGGAAACCTGTACCACAAGAGACCTGCCCTTCAGAAGATGATTCCAGGTCGGGGGGGATCCCCTCGTGTATTTCTCTTGGTCTGTATGTGTAAATGCATTACTGATATGCAGCATAAATTCAGTAAAATGCATTTCTTGAAACTCTAATAAATGAATCATAGCCTAGATCAGTTGGGGGATGTTGAGGAGCAGGAGTCTGCCAAGATGTGAGTTTTGGTGAAGTTTATGTTTCAAGCATGCCTAAACCATGAGAGGGAAATAGGTCTCAGTGCTTTTTATGTGGTTTGCTCCGTAAGACATGGAACTGTGAAATGTATGCGAGCCAAGTTTACAAATACAGTAACAGGTCTTTAATTTTTTTCCTGGCATTTAGACTGTTATAGTAAAAAGAAGAACATATTGGCACATGATTATTCTAAGGGAAATATATTAATGACATAATATCATAACTATGGAAAAATAGGTCCTTTTCATCTATTGCCACTTACCTAATGAACATGCAAGGCCATTAAGTTGGCAAGCCGACCATTAAGAATGAACTTGTGGATGTTCATAAGGTGTCTCTAACAAGGTGAACTTTTTTAAATAGAGGAATTAAAAACATGAATTGACCTGTCATCTGCCATTTGAATAAGATTCTAAATTTTGAAATAAAGGAATTGCTTAGTTTATGGTAGCATAATGACTGGGCTTTGGGAAATGGACTATGTTGACAAAAGATGCTGAATTCAAAAATATTTTATAAGTTTTATTCTGAAACAGATATGTGTAACCTAAGCCTATGGCACATTCCCAAGAGGTCCTGAGAACCCAAAATGACTGGATTACTGCTTCGTTTCATACTTATTTTAGGGTGACAGAAGTTTACAGGCAAAACACAAACCAATACCTGTGAGACTCACATTGGTTTGGCCCGGGAAGGTGGAAAATCTTGAGGTAGGCATGAAGGGGGAGGGCTGCTTGCAGGTCATAAGTGGATTCAAAGATTTTCTGATTGACAGTTGGCAGAAAGAGTTTTAAGCTCTGCCTGAAGAATTTTGAAGTCAGTAAAGGAAATACTGAGTTAAGGCGGTGTGGAGGAAGTCAAGGTTCTTGATATGTAGAGGAAGCCTCCTAGGTGGCAGCCCAGAGAGAGAATAGACATCTAGCTCCTAGCTAGACGTCTAGCTCCTCTGGGATTCCCGGGAAGGAGATTCTGTACAGATGAAAGTTTCCCCAAACACAGCTCTGCAGGGTCATAACATATTTCTTATTTTCTCTGTCAGTTTTGTAGTGTCATGCCGCAGTCAGATTGGAAAGTAAATAACATTATCTAGGGTTAATAAAAACCCATCTGATATGACTTGATAGGGTATGACCCCCCCCATCAGAATTTAGTTCCCCACTACTACCTATTCTTGCAAAAGCAGGGAACACCCAAGAATTCCCTTTCATCCCCTTTCATTCACTATCTGAGTTATAATCTATTTCCTAGTAATGTAAAATGTTGAAAACTCCCTTGCCTTTCTGTGTTATTTTTTGCATTGCCTGGGGAACTCAGCAAGCAAATTTGCTTTGTAAAGTGGATTTTTGCTCCTTTATCTAAGATACTTTTATCAGTATTGGTTTGCCTTTCTGTGGGATTATCACCTATCTCTGAGGTGTTTGTTGTTGCTGTTGTTTTCCAAATTTAAGAAAGGAATTGCTGCTTTGAAAGCTTGGTTATTTTCTTAACACTGATAGAGCTTCTGTGCATAGACAGTGAATATAATTACTGTGCTAGGAATTCTAAGATTCATGAAGTTGGCAGTAGAACACCACTAAAAGACCCTGACCCACAATTTAAATTTAATGAATCTAAATGGTTTGATTTTCAATTTTACCATGTCCAGTGTTTAATAGCTATTCTTTGTGACTTCCATTCTGTGTATTATGAAAGCTGTCATATGAGTTGTCCCACATCATACATAAAAGAGGAAGAATCAAATTTGGATTGTGCCAACATTTTTAGCTGATGAATCCCAGAGTTTACTATTTCCAGTTGTAGTGTTGATTTACTTCTGGAATTCTGATTTAAGTTTGTTGTTGTTTCTTCTATTGAAAATATTCTCTATCTTTATTTTAACATTGTTCTACTGAACTAAAGAGATGTAATTATTTACAAGATTATTATTTTAAAAATTTGCATTGTGAATGCTTAGCATGCTGTGGTCGCAAACAGTGTAATTGTGTTTGCAGTGAATATATTGTTAGCCTAAAGTAGAAAGAACTCTGACATGAATTAGGACAGAATTCCTCTTGATGTTTTACAAATCCTTAGCCAGCTGTGATTATGCAATGAAATAATATTACACTTCACAGAGAATGCACATTATCTCATGCTAATACGTTTTAGTAGCTTTTGTGTGATTAGTTTGGAATGGAAAGATGCAGCTTGTGGAAGCAGATAAATTTCACAAAGTCTTAGCTAAATGTGTGCCACGCGTGTGTTTTGGGGGTTGTGTTAAAAACAGCTTGGAATCACCGCCTTCCCCAGCCCTGTTCCGTGGCCCCTCGCCATTTCTCACCACCAGACATGGTGCTTCTGCGCCTGCGTACTTGCTGCTCTCTTCCCGTCCCTAGCGTGTCAGCCCCGTGGAACGAAGAACCTTGTGTCTCCTCACTGCCGAGTCCTTAGCACAGAGCCGCGCCAGCGCACAGGAGAAACTTAGGCTGTCTTGGTTGAATATACAAATAAATGGACAAGTAAATTCTTTTTATGTTGCACCTTTTTCTTTCTACTTGACATATTTTGAGGAGTTCTATGTTATTAAAGTGTAAGATACCTTTTTAAAGAAGTCATGGTGCAATAAAGCATAGATTTGCACATAAATGTAAATCAAATCTGATGAAGATGTTTTCGGAACTCCATGTTTGTTAGACTGAGATTGTAAATGACAGTTTGTAGAGTCTGATCCAAGGATGAGAGCTCTGCAGTGTTAGTTATTCTTTTAAATGCACAAAGATACCATGCCAGATGAAAAGCCCTCTTGCAGCCAGAGAGCATGCGGCATTCAGAGTAAGGAAGCTCGGAGGGATCGTGAGGCTTCACGAGTAGCGCCGCTGGGCGTGGTGCAGCACCACCATTTCACGTGGAGCGTGTGTTCTCCTGGCTGGCAGTCGGACTTGGAAGCGAGGCGGGGTGACTGACCTGCTTGGGACAAACTTGGGACAAACTCCCGTGAGCCCTTGGGCAGAGGACAGCTAGAAGAAGGCGTGCCTGCTTACAAAGTAGCGTGCCAGTGTCCTCTTTCGTCTTTTAGCTAGCAGTTTTCTTGTTATACGTATATGTTCTCAGAAACCTGTGAAGCTGATGTTCTTGATTTGAGGATTTATTAGGTAAAATAAGAACCTAGAACTGGGCAGTTTGGTGTCACTTTGCCTCCACTCAGCAGCCCTGCCCAGCATCAGATGGTTGTTGCTAAACAGTGGCTCTTCTTTTATATATATTTTACAAATACTTTTTCTCTAAACAAAATTAGATGGTATATTCATTGGGCTTTAAACTGGAGTAGGACGAGAATATTCAATTCTGCTGGCTTTTAAAAATAAAACACGGCTGAGCACAGTAGCTCATGTCTGTGATCTCAGTGCTTTGGGGAGTCCAAGGCAGGAGGATCGCTGGAGCACAGAAATTCGACACCAGCCTGGGCAACTTCGTGAGACCCTGTCTCTACAAAACAACAACAGTAATAATGATCATAGTCGGTAGTGAGTCTGTGCTTCCACGTTTTAGTGGGCTCCATCAGCCATCTCTTATTCCTACTTCTTTCCCGTATCTTTTCCACCCTTACTTTGACATCCCGCTTTCTCTCTCCCTTTCTTTTCTTCTTTATTTCCTTTGTGTGTGTAGCCCAAGACTCCAGGCAGGGATGAGTGGTCACATGTGCAGGGAGCCAGAGTCAGTCCCTCTTCTCTCCCAGGTCCCTCCTCAGTCCTCACTGTTCTTACCAGCTTTTTCGTCTGTATTGATCCTCATGGGCAGAAATTTGACAAGCAGGCACTACAAGGAAAGACAATCCTTTGGGCCCACAATATGGAAACGCAGGGCTAGCTGCTGTCAGTGATGCTGCTGTATTGGAGGTGAGGTGGCGATGCTGACTCGCTCTGTACTGCCTACTTAAAGAAGTTGTGGAATGGACATCAGCACGGTTTGGGCTGTGGCATGGCCTACAGAATTTATAAGCGGCCATGGACCAAATCTGAACTATATTTAGGGGTTTTATGGTATTTCTCTTGAGCACTCAGGTGACATATTTGCTTCAAACAAATTCTTGACTGACAGCGTCTTGGGCTTCTTACAGTTTTTGTCATCCGTAGTCTTTGGATAAAGGGGAGTGGGTTTGGGAAGGTGTTTGGAGTTTCTGAAATACCATGACCTACCTGATGCACGGGCAAGTAGCCATCCGGCGTCCCAGCTAGCTTTCTCTGCATATCCATCTTTACTCAGCTTAGGGAATTTTTTAACAACTCATATATGGAAGAGCTGAGGGTCTGGGGAGCAAGGGCCAAGCACGCTGGACTTGAGCAGTTTCACCGGAGTGAGAGCGGATCCAGCGGAAGTGCCCACCCTCACCTCACCTCACCCCCCCACCAAGAAACAAGTCGTTTCAAATGAGCTTCTTATTTTGGAATAACTTTAGATGTACAGAAAAATTGCCCAGTTAGAGAGCATGCCCATGTACCCCCATTTGTGTCTCAACTCAAGTTTGTGTTTTATTATTTTTTCAAAAGAAAGGAGCCTAAGGAGCCACAACTACTAAATGTTTGTACCCTGGATGGGATCCTGGGACAGAAGAAGTAAAAATGTTGGGCACCAACTAAGAAAATCCCCAGAAAGCAAAGTATGGATTCTCATTAGTTGTGACAAAGGTATCATGCTAATGGAAGATGTTTATAATAGGAGAAATTAGGTATAGGGTATATGCAAACCCTGTGCTATCTTTGCTGTGTTTCTGTAAATCTGAAGATTTCAAAATAAAAGGTGGATTAAAAAGAAACAAACCCAACCCCAAGAAAAACAGTTAATCCTATACTACCCAGTACCTGCTCTGACCTCAGCACTTTTTGCCAGTGTTACAAGGGTCAGTTCTTTGAGTATCTATTGTGACCACTATAGCTACCTACGATGCAAAGATGAATGCAACCTTGTGCCTGCCCTCAAGGGACTCCCAGTCTGTAAAAGACAGGCAGCAGTGTGACCTCGGACCCCTGGGACTCTAGCAATGAGGTCACAGCCTGCGGGAAACCAGGGATGGGATCCTTTGTTCTGCTGGGTGAGAACAATACCAAGTGTTAAAGTGGCACTGAGAAAAAGGCAACAGACTGACCACCAGAGGACACAAATCTCTGGGATTCCAGGGTGAGGACAAAAGGACAGGGATGCTCAGAAGAAGCCAGTAATGAGAACAGCTGTATCCATGGCGACTCATCACAGATGGAGCACGAGGTCTCCAGGCCACAGGAGGGAACAAGCTCAGGGTAAGTCAACAGTTTTCTTACACCAAGAACAGATGAGAAACAGGAAAAAATTAAGAATATAGCCTGCAAGAACAAAAAAGAAGTATTTCTCTTCCCCTAAATGAGAAACTGGTCTTTATTAAAATAGCAAGTCCTGTTCTGTTCTCACTGAGTCATCCTTTCACGTGTCATATGCAGGGAATCATCTTTAAGTTAGATATGCAGAAAGTTAGAGAAGATTTAGAAAACCAGGAAAAGCATAGAAATGAAAAAGAAAAGCCATTAAAATGGCTTAGTACTAGAAAGAATTTTATCTCCCTAACTTTCCAGAAACTGAAAGGTTATTAGAAGGGCATTGCCAAAGTGGTTCTTTGAACAGAAAGTAAAGAAAAGGGCCTTAAATTTAGCAAAATAAGCACTAGAAAAACCTTCCTTGTGTAAGAAAAGTTGTGTATACTTTAAAGTTAGTGAGGGAACCTGCCTTCTTTAGTTTGGGGGATATCCATCCTGCTCTTTGTCAGATGTGGAGAAAAAGAATTGACAATAGTTTCTGACTATTCAGATGCATGGGATGCTCTTTGGTCTGAAATGATACTAGATACTAAGAACGTTTTAGGAGGTATACGAAACATCAGTGATTTTTTTTTTATCTTAACACATGAATATGGCAGATTTGGACTTGTGTTTTGTTCTTCCCAAAGGAAAATTAAATCCATTAAAGCAAAGAAGCCCAGCTGGCAAGAGCACTTAACGGATTCAAACCAGACAGGGTCGTCGGTTGTCCTGTAATCTGTTTTACTCTCAATGCTTTGTTTCAGCTCTAACATTCTCTCTCCTCGAATGCTGCGGTAGCCAGTCCACCTGCATCGGATGAATAATAGCTTTTTCTAAGTAGGAGCCATTTTTCCTGAATGTAGCCAATGAGTGCCCATCTTTAGAAATAAGTTTTTTTCAGAATCAGGCTATCCTTACTTTTTCATTTGAACTAATTACTCGGTGCTTTCAGAGCTCTGCTTTTCATAGACCACATGTAGTCACACTACGTCCTCTGCATTTGTTTCCGTTTATAAAGAGTATAATTAGCCTTTTTAATGCTTAGTTCGTCACAATTAAAGCTCCCCTAATGGTTAGAGATTGGCCTTTCCAAGTCTGAGGTGTTTTTAATTATTCATTCTTCAGTTTGTTTCTTGCAGCAGCCTCAGCTGTGCTTTATTATTCCAAGGTTAATGCAAACTGAGAAGTGGGTAAATTAAATCTGTTGGCAGCCAGCACCCCAATGTGTTAGCAGACACTGTGAGATGGGGATGGGCAGTGCGAGTGCTGCCGCCGCTGCAGCACTGCCAAAGCCACAACCACTGAATCCCTCAAGACAGCCCACGTTGGTGGGGATTATCAAGGGATGCTGCAGACGGGCGGCTCTTAAATAGCAGGTCTTCTACAAAAGCTGTGTGTGTTTCGCTTTGCTTACAGATAGAAGGCAATGACTGGAAGCTGAAGGGCAGTAATAGCTACTGTAGAAAATTGATGTAGATACCATAACTAATGAACTTGGTGTAGTATTAAATCACCTTGAGTGCTGGAAGTCTCTTCTAGAAATGTATTGCCGCGGCCAGCTGCAGACTCTCACGTGAAATACCAGGGCACGATGGACCAGCCTTAGACAACCGAGCAGTAGTGGTGGACTAGGACGTCTGTGCAAGTGCCATCATGATACCCCTCTTGTGAGCCTTGGGAGGAGGAAAGTGTTGCAGAGCCTTCCGTCTGCTTCCCTTTTGAAAACGTGTGTTCATTGTAGCCGCGGAGGCGGGACTTTTATAGTCTCTCAAGAGGATGCCTGGTAGAAATACTGAATACACATGATGTGGAAGGAAAATGATTCACATTTTCAAGGAAAACAGATTGTGTGGCTATGCCAAAAGCTGAAGAGTACACTTCTCAGTACAGTCTTCTGTTCGGTTGCCCATCCTCTCTTTCCACTAAGGTGTCTGTGTGGCTGATCTAAAAACTCACTTCCAGCTGGGGCAGCATGTCCTCAAGAGCTCCCAGAGCTCCATCAAGTACTTTCCGTCCTCCTCTGTGGAACCGATGCCACACTGCCTGCCCATTTTGACTCCCTTTGACCAAAAACCCATCCGTCTTCTTGATCTTAGCTGATGAGCCGAAGGGAAGGAGGACGGGTAGGACATGAAATCTGTGTGTGTCATTGAGGACCTCGGAACACAGAACCTGATTCTGTTAGGAAAGCCACTGCACAGTATTAAGAAGTTTAGGTACGTGAGAATAAATAGGGGTTGAAGGAGGAAAAAAATAAGTAGAGCGATCTGATTTGAGAATGATCCTGTCCCATGTGGTTGTAGTGACGGATAAAGAAGAGCAGCATGTGAAAATGCTTTCTGAGCTCTCTACAGGCATATCCAGAGACTAAATATTGCTCAGTAAGTTGCTGAATAATGACCAGAGTATTATTATTATATTGCCAAATTGCTAAGTGTTTAGATGGCATTAGGAATACTTATGTTCTCTTTAGACAATAATAACTCTGGTCCACTTTTTATTGGCACTTGTTTCTAATTTTAGCCAATTTTATCCTCTTAAACAGGATTGTAGTGAACTAATGCTGACACCATTTATAATAAGTCCCCTGAATACGAACCTTCAAGTTGCAAACTTTCAAAGGTGTGAACGTGTGTTCACATGTCCAGTCACGTAAGTTGGCTCATGTGCCTGTTGTACATTGTCACATGTTGCATCCTCTACAAGTGGTTGTGCTTCTGTGTACTTTACTGGACAGTACTGTATAGAGCATAGTAGTACAGTATCTTTATGTCAGCCTGGGATGTCTGGAAGCAAACGTAAAAGCAGTGGTGATGTAGCTGGTACTAAGAAGCCCCAAGCGATAACAATGGAAACAAAAGTGAAAAGAATTGAGAACGTTGGAGTGAGGTGAAAAGATGGTAGAAGTTGCTCGTTCTTATAATGTGAATCATCCAGCCTTCTGCACAATTCTAAAGAACAAGGACAAGGTCATGGAACATGTGGCGTCCGCTGTGCCAGTAATGTTGATGATGATGTCGAAGAAGAAGCATGGGAAGCTGATGGAGGAAGTGAGGAGACTTCTCTGTGTGGGGATCAGCATTAGCATCGAGTCCCGCTCAGCTTGTGCTGAGTCAAGAGAAGGCTGGAAACCTTTATGCAGACTTGAAGAAGAAACATGGCAAAGAATCAGAGGATCCATCTTTAAACCATGGCTGGTTTTATCGGTTCAAGGCTAGAGCCATCGTTCACAGTATAAAAAGTAAGTGACGAGGCAGCTCATGCAGGTACAGTAGCTGCCCAGGAAGTTCCTGAATGTTTCGAGAAATTATTGATGAAGACGTCTATTTACCCAAGCAGGTTTTTAACGTGGATGAGACAGAACTGTCCTAGAAAAGGATGCCAACTGAAATTGCATCAGTAAGGAGGAAAAGTGGGTGCCAGGCTATAAAGCAGAAAGGACAGGCTAGCTCTGTTTTTGGTGGCCGTGCTTCTGGCGATATGAAGCTGAAGCATCTCTTGGTTTATCATTTGGATAACCCAAGAGCATGTAGAAACACAGCAGGGGCTCTCTTCCTGCTGTTTGAAAGAGTAGCCCCACAGCCTGGGTTACACGAGCCATTTTCCAGGACTGGTTTTTCTTTTCTTTTTTCTTTTTTTTAAAGAAAGCAGGATTTATTGAGAGAACAGAAAAGCTCCAATAGTGGGAGGGGACCCGAAGGGGTTGCCCAGGACTGGTTTTTCTACCACTTTATCCCAGAGGGAGGGAAGTTCTGCATGGAGAAGAATGTCACATTTCACATTCTTTTGCTCCTCAACAGTGTTCTGGGCCACCCCCAATCATGAATGACTTTCCTCCCAGTGTCAAAGTTGTGCATCTGCCACCGACTGCTGCGTCACTCATCCAGCTTACGGACCAGGGAGTCCTAGCAGCTTTCAAGAAACATTTACGTCACACTTTTCATCAGGCAGTAAAGGCAAGTGACAAATCAGGAACAACCTTGTGACAGTTAGGGAAGGACTGTAACATCTACAAGACCAAAAAAAGCAGTGCTTTTGCCTGACATGAGGTTACCACTATCACCATGAGCGGGATTTGGAAGAACCTTTGCCCGCAGTGTGTTCATGATTCCCATGGATTTGAGAAGGTGGTGAGGAGTCCAATGGGGTCTTCAGCAACTTGGTGACCCTTGGTGAGAAGCTGAGCTAGATTTGTAAGAGGATGGCTTCACTGGACTCCTACGAACAACACCAGGAGTTGACTAATGAGGACTTGGTGGAGCTGGAGGCCCAGAGGAAGGATGGAGAGAGACAAGAGGAAGGAGAAGTAACTGAAGACCAAAGAGATTCATGACCCAGGAAATGGCGGGGGATTGTCTTTGGGGAGGCATGTTTGTTTTCAAGGCACAGGACCCAAGCGTAGAACAGTGTGTGAAGCTTGCGCAGCTGTTCAGAATGCAGCCAGTGCTACTGTGTCATCTCTGATGAGGATAAAAGAGTAGTAACCCAGATGCCACGGAATCACGTTTTCACGAGGGTGGATAGAATTGAATCCAGCGAGGAGCCAGGACCTGTGCCATCGGCGTGAGTGACATTGCCGCTGGCCCTCCATCTCCTGTTGCTGATGACCCTTGAGCTCTGCCCCTTCCCACCTCCTCTCCCTCCTCCCGTCAGTAATTCTTCCTATCTGTTCACTTGATGCCAGCCCCTGTGGGCCAGCTGTTGTACCGTACTGTCCTTGTCAAGGTACCGTGCCGTAAGATTAAAAATGTATCCTTTAGTTTTTGTGTTTGTTTTTATGTACTGTTTGTGTGGAAGGTATTATGGGCCTATTGCGGTACAGTGCTGTATAGTCGATTGTGTTAGTTGGGTATGTGGGCTGACGTTGCTGGACTTGCGAACAAACTGGACTTACGAACATGCTCTGGGATTAGAGCTGATTCACGTGTCAGGGACTTCCTGCAGTTGACTCCCTGTGCCACCATGGCCTTCCATTTCACCTGCTCCTTTCTGCACCGTGCCTTGTAGTGCGGGAAGGAAGTTGAGCTCTTCAGTACTCATCTAGGTTTGAAATGGCTCATCATTTGCCGTGTAGCCGTTGCCAAGCCACAGACCCTCTTTGACCTTTAGTTTTAGATAACACTTAAGTTTGCAGAATGACAGTAACTTGAAGGAATATATGTATATTACATATATGTTATGTGTATATTACATTTTATACATGTAATGTATCTTGTAATAATTTGTAATGTGTAATAATTTGAAGGAATAATGTAAAAATGGTGATACTATCTTTAAAGAACCTACTCTGTGCCAGGCATGACACTATATAAATATAACGCCTTAACTGCACAAGGTAAAAAATGTTTCTTTTTGTGCAGATATGAACACTGAGGCTGAGTATTGTAAAAAGCGCTTGACACGGTGTCTGGCACAAGGAAGGTACCCAGTGGGGGGGGGGTCTTCCATATCACACAGATGTCATGGAGCTTCAGCAGCACTTAGTGACCCCAGAGTCCTCAGTGGGGCCTCCAGCTGCCAGTTCTCCAGAATGCATTTCCAGCACCTTGACATGGCATCCAAGGCCATGCACTGTCACCTCAGCCTGCTTGCCACAGGCTTCCCACTCCTCCCTCCATGAGCAGCCTCTAACCTGCTCTGCCCGTCATCTTGTACCAGTCGGTCCGCCTCGCCTGTCCAGCCCAGCCAGTCGCCACCCCTTTCAGGGAGCCTTTCCCTGGGGGAGGTGCAGCTCCTGTCAAAACCACCTGTGGGACTTATTCAAGCCCTGTGCTTATTGTGAGAGAGTCTCCTTTGTCTTCCCTCGGGTCACTGCTAGAATGAGACATTATTCTACTACGGCCTAAGACAGGGCAAAGCAGCCCAGCCACCAGGCAGCGAAGTCATTCTTTTTGCCCAGCCCCTAGGGCATCTTGGTGATGAATCCCGTGGAACAGATACATCTTGGCTTCGCTCTTGTTGCCCAGACAGGAAGCTTCACTGGGATCTGGAATGTTTTCTCTCTTGCCCAGATCCCAGTACAATGCCCCACGTGAAACGCACAGAGGAGGAGGTGGGTGCCACGGAGCATAAGGCTCAGCCCCGAGAGCCAGCGTTCTGGTCCTGTGGCGTTCTTGATTTCCTGAAGTAATGATAGGAGAGTTGTGAATAGGGTCTCAAACACCGCCTCTTGGTGACCATCAAATTAACGCTGAGTTTTGTTTACAGGGTCTGTTTTAGCCACCTAGTACCTTTCTTCCCCTATAGGGCTAAAATTTAGGCTTTCTTCTCCTAAACTTCAAGAAAAAGGTTTGCATGTACATTCTCGTTCTCTCTCTGTGTTTCTTTCTTTCTTCCTCCCCTCTGCCCCTCTCCCTTTCCCTCTCCCTCCCCCCACTTGTTTTTGTTGAAATGATAGTGAAGGTGGATAAGGAGGTAAGAGGATGGATTTAAAGCCACTGTTACAGAGCATGGGGGAACTTTGGCCTGGTGCAGTTTTCTGATGTAGGATGGACATTGCGAAACAGAAGGCATTCCCCGCTGAATTATAAACCGAGGATGGTGGAACTTACCAGTCGCTTGTCAGTTTCTTTCAGGATCTCAGCATTTAATAGGGAGAACTGTGGGGCACAGAGACATTAGCATGCACGATGCTAAATGCAGGTGTGGGAAAGGCGGTTGGAGCCCTTGGAGAGCAACTCACTCCTCCCGTTTCATGGTTTGAGTCCAGGGGTCAAGGAGGAGGTGAACCCTGTTGATTTCTCACGCCTCCCGATAACAGTGATCGCAGAAGCTTCTGTGGCCCTCACTGTGGGCCACGCACCATTTTAAGCACTTCACATGTATTAACTCATTTAATACTCACATCAACTTCACGAGTGGCCACTTTTTCAGAGATGAGAGGACTGTAACATCAAGGGGTTAAGTGACTTGCTCCGAGTTACACCTAAGGGGCACTGCCAGGATTCAACCTGGGCCTCGATCTGAAGCACACTTCTTCACTGCTGGGCTGTGCTCATGGGCTAGCGTTTTGCCAGAGACGCTTGTTTCTTATTCTTCCACAGATGTGCAGTAAGTGTCTCAGTGTGTCGGCCACTTTGGTCTAGTCCTCTGCATGGCTTGTCTCGTTCTTCCTCTCCTGGGCTAGCGTTGACCTCCAGGCGACCTGGTCGAAGAGACCGGTGAAGATGGGTCTTGAGCTCGATGGCCGTGTCAGGGATATAAAGAAAACAGCAGGCAGGTTGTAGAAACCTTTTTTGAAATAAAGTAGGCAGCTGCATGAAGAAATTGTGGTTTACCATTTTCCTAGCAGAAACAGAAGATGTTCTCAGCCAATGAAAAGTGTATTGAGTATATTGGAGGCATTTAATCTACTTTGGAGACATTGCCTTGATAATAACTGTTTCCAAATTTCATATCTTACCTGTCCCATCTAAGGATATTCTGTCCCTCAGATCTGCCCTATCTTAACTTTGACATGGAATCTTTGCTTTGATAGATAGTGAATGTTAGAAAGCAATAAAGAAGCAGTTGGAATGATACCAGGGAGCTTTACATTGCACGTCTGTGAGTGGGAACATTCTTGAAAAGGGTTTTTGGCTTCCTGAAAACTGTAGGGGCAGCAGTGGTTTGCACACTTGTCAATAGCTTGTTCACACTCAGATAAGATCAGTAGACACGTTATAACTCACCAGCCTTCCTGTCTGACACATGGGGGAGGGGATTAATTAGTAAGGAAGCATCATTTGCTGCGTGGGCTAGCTCACAGGCTAGCAGTATTCCTACAGTACAGATGAGAGGGGCTGTTTCTGGACGCCCTGAGGCCCCCGATGCCTTTCATTTCTCACCCAGAATGGAGTTAAAAAGCACAAGGTTGGTGTGGAAAGTGGGCAACGAGAGAACATCGCGGGAAGGAGCAGTGGGTTTGCTCAAGAAATGAAGAGTGAGTCAGAGACCACCATTGAGTTTCTAGCTAGAAAAGTTTAAAAAAGGAATTTGGTAGATAAAATAAAAATGACTGCTTAACAAATTTTTGAACCATGCCTGGGATAAAAAGGCTAAAAAATAGATCCAGATATTGGCCTTTATCTCTCATCTTCTGTCACCCAGGCCAGTTTACCCTAGTGGGAGCGTGCTGTTTTTTTCGTTCGCATCTTTGCCTCATTGGAAGCGTTGGACTCGCTATGCACATCCACTGCAGGGTAAGAAAGCTCAGCTCTCCTTCTCTGAGTATGGCCTTGGGCAGAGCACATCACTTCACTGACTTTCACATCATCACCTTTGAATGAAGACTTTGGACAGGAGCCTTTCATTTCTTCTCGTTGTTCTTTGCTTTCTTCTCCACCTCATACGTGCTGAGAACTACTGCTGATACAGGTCGCTCTTCCTGCAAGGAGAGGAAGGTGTGTTGGGAAGAAGGGGGAGAGGTCGAGAAGATCTCAGTTGACTCACCCCTGGGGTCCTTTCCGCTCCCTCGAGGATTAAAACTTCTCTAACTCGTTGTTGTAAGGTATCTGGTTGGTGTTATGCCTGATTTCTAACCCAGTGGACTGCCAGTTCAGCCCTGATGCTTCTGTGTTAGGAAAAAGTCGACCTAGTGGGTTTTCAGAGTCTATGATTACAGCCTTATTTCTGGCAATGCACATGCACACAGATTGAGCATCCCAAATCCAGGAACTCAAAATCCAACATGCGTCTGGTCCAAAGCATTTCCGATAAGGGATATTGAACTGTGAAAGGTAAGACTGGGTTCTCTCTGACTCCATGGCGTGTCTTTGTGCCACAGGTGTCTTACACAAACAGAACTTGAAAGGAAGAGTCCACGGTTTGTCCCTCTAGTCCGTCTCCTGCCTCCCACTCCAGGGCTTCTCCCTGCTCGCTGCCTCATGCAGTTGTGTCTCTTAACATGTGAAGTGTGGTGCATGGTTGTGCACTCACTGCAGTGTATCACTCATTGGGAAAACTACACACACACACAGGTCACACGGCAAGAGGCCAGGACATCTAGGATGTCACGCACTTACAGAGAGTCTTCCTTTCCCGGTGACATATCCAAGACTGGTTTATTTACTAAGCTGCTGTCTTGCTAGCTGCTACCCTCCCTGAGAAAAAGAAGCACTGTGGTTATTAAGTAGTAGTTCTTTTTTTCTTTAAAATCTTTTTCCTCCTGTTTCTTCCTCACTGCTAAGTTGCTGACAGTGTTAGCAAAGGGAACAAAGTAAAATAACAGTAGCGACTTTAACGTCCAATTTGGTGAAAGGTAACTACAGTCAGCAGAAGTCGTTTTTTCCAGCTTTATGTCTCAAATCTGGAAAGTATGTTGAGGGTTCATATCCTTCCCATTTATTTCACTCATTAATGAAAAGTCTAAAATAATTATGTTCCTTGGAGTCTATCAGGAGAACTAGGACCAGAACTGAGGCCTAGAAAGAAGCCGTATTGCATGAGGGATTAGCAGTCCAGTGCTGCTTGGAGTTGAGTCTGGGAACTGGGTCTTTTCTGTCAGTGCTGTGAAAGCTTTACTTCAAAGATGCTTTGGTAGACGCTGGCAGTATTGGCTTTAAAAACAAATGCTGAATGCAAATACAGGGACTCTCGGGAGCTTGTGAAATACCGTTCTTCCTTTCCTGCTCAGACAGTCCTGCAGAACTGGCCTCTTTCTCAACACCCTTTGGATTATAAGGAATGCCTTTTCACAGTCAGGGTCGAGTTCTTTTACCCTGTCGTCCACATAATGTACTTCCTTAATATTTCTCTTTCCCCAGTATTAAAGGTCCCTTGCATATCTCTGCTACTATTATTCTTATATTTGTGTGGAATGTTACCACTTCCAAAGGGGAACCCAGTGCAACCCTTGAGGGTAAGGAAGATGTCCTGGAGAAAACTGCAGCTGTGTTAAGACTTAAGGGTCAAATAGAATGGTCAGACCTGCAAAACATTTTGCGCTAAAACCAGGAGGCCAGGAGGAGCCTAGTTCCCTGGACAGTTCTACGAGTGTCCCAGTATGTTGGAGAAAAGAGTTGGAGAAGAGCTTTGCCTTGCCAGAGCAGGAGCCACACCTGCAAAATACTTGTATACTAAGAATAAATTTGGAGCCGGGCTCAGCCTGTAATTCTGTGCCTTGGGAGACTGAGGTGAGTGGATTGCCTGAGCCCAAGGGTTCGAGACCCACCTGGGAAACTTGGCGAGACTTCATCTCTACAATAAATCAAAAAATTAGCCGGGCGCGGTAGCGCGCACTTGTAATTCCAGCTACTTGGAAGGATCGCCAGAGCCCAGCAGGTCGAGGCTGTGGTGGCCGGGAGTGGCCACTGCACTCCAGTCTGGGTGACAGAGTGAGACTCTGACTCAAAAAAAAAAAGAAGAAATTTGGGCTTGACCTTGAAGAGGCCAGAGAAAGCAGGGAAGCAAAAGATTCCTTGTAAAAGACATTGCCTGTCTGCAGTTTGGTGGATAGATCGGAGACGGTAAAACCAGAGAATTCTCTGCTGGCACCAAAGTCTAAGTGAGAGCTGTAGCAGCCAATAGTCAGGTTACAGAGAAGCAGTGGAGTACGAGTCAACAGGATTTGGGGAGTTAAGAGGAGAGGAGGGAAGGGGCTTAGTCAAGGATGACTCTCAGGTTTCTCACCAGGTTAGAGATGCTAACACTGTTTGAGAGGTGATTGTCAAAGGTGCATGATGGGATACCCAACTTGAAGGTGGGAGGACAGGGTAGCTGAGGGTAGAACCCCTAAGTAGGCAGATGGTGATGAGGACACATGTATCAGCGAACCCTAAATTAGAGGGAGGCCTATACCAGTGAAGCACATTCATGATGGTGTTGTGGGCCAGGAGCTCTAGATTTCTGCAGCTAGCTTTCGGAGGGAATGCAGATGTATGTGCAGGAAGTTTGCAGTAGGTGCAGGTGTGTGAGTGGGAACGCTGGACTTCCCTGGTGTAAGGGATGAATTTAGTGACACAGAGTCTGACATACAAGCAAGGATTGTTAGAACTTCAGAAAAAGCTCTCGTCCTGTCTCCTCCTCATACCCTGTCCCTGAGGACCTGCAGGGACTGAACACCTGTTCTTCAGAAAAGACACCTCCCTACCTGGTCAGTCACACACCTACTTCAAGAGCCTCTCACTGACTCCTAGGATTAACACAAAACAATTCTCACTTTCTGTGCAATGTACTTGAATTTCTAAATACATGGTTTTGGTATTTACTGCAGTTAAGATTTTATTTCTAGCTAGTCAGTTTTATGAATACTCATTTCAAAGGGCCCATTCCCCTTCGATTTCTTCTAGTTATGCCATCAAAAATCTAATCCCTTACAATACAAATGTAGGCACATAATATGAATGCTAACTTTTTTTAGCATTTACTATGTTCAAGTAAAGTTCGAAGCACTTTCTGTGTATTAATACCATTAAACCGCCCAACAAGCCTTGGATTCAAGTACCATTATTGTCTTATGAAGGATTGAGGCACGGAAGGGCCATGTGTAAAGCGATGGCACTTGAGAGATGCCATATCCCTGGGAGTCAGAGCTGCAGCACCCCGGGCATCCTTCCTCCCTAACTGCCCCACAGCCGGTGTTGAGGGCGGAGGCAGTGGACTTACAGGTGGGATGCAGTACGAGGAAGGACTTGGGGTACTGAGAGGACCTCCCCACCTTAAATAAAGACCGTGAGTCACTTCAGCCACACACGGGGGCTTGTCCCCCATGGCCGCTGGACTCGGTTTGTAACTTGGATTCTCTAGGTGAATTTCTCCTGAAGCTACAGCCTTGGGAACTCAGCCAGTTTGTAATTTGCTGACAGTTGCATCTTAGCAGACTTACCTATTTGGATTTTTATTTTGAAATTTGACTGTGAATGCTAGCTTTGGATTTTTTCCTTATTTTAAAAAATCTAAATGTAAAAAATATTGTTAAAGGAATTGATACCTTTAACAATACTGCATGCGGGAAAACATTTGCTAAATAACCTAACACCAGAAAATCCTGAAGTTAAACATTTCATTCATTGTCAATTTGGATTTCTTGGGAGTGGCAGCTATGGGTTCGGATGATTTCCAAAGTTCTGCCCTATGTATATATCATAAGACTGGTACACAGGATTGTTATTAATATTCTTTCATGTACAGGTCTTGGTATCCTGCTTTCTAACCCTAGACCCTGAAACTCTTCTTAGAAATTCACTAGGCACTTCACCTTTGAGTGTGTGTAGACGTGTGCGCATGTGTGTATGTACTTCCAAACGACCCACAGCGCATAACAGCAACCACAATAGCAGCTAACATTTGGAGGCATACGGGTTTTCAAACTCTACTAAACTTGGAGCAGTTCACATTTGCAGCACGAGATTTGTGCTCTAATTACCCCATTTTGCAGATGAGGGAGCTAAGACACAGAAGGTATTATACGTTCACCCAGGGTCATCGCGGTTGTAAATGGCAGGGCTACGGTTCACACACGTGAGTGATGCCAGGCCTGCGTGTGTCCTGCACCCCTGCTCTGTACTGCCAGGTCCTCGAGACACAGTCTACAGCACCTGCTGCTCACTTCTTTGCTTCATTCTATAGAAATGTAACGTGAGCCACCTGTCATTTTGAATTCCCTGGTAGCCACATTTTAAAAAGTAAAAAATAGTTTACTTTAATGCATTTTTGGCCTGATGTATTCCAGGTACTACCATTTCATTATCTATTATTAATAATTATTGCATAAATGTCAAGTAATCATTAGAATTCACGATGAGAGATTTTACTTTGCCTGAAGTCTTCGAAGTTTGGTGTATGTAGCTCGTTGGCAGCCCATCTCCATGTGCCTTAGCCACCTGTCAAGTGCTCAGTAGCCACGTGGCTTCCAAACTAAGCAGAAAGTTCTGGGCTTTTTCGCCCTGGCATTTCAGTTGAGACGGCATCCAAATGGAAGCGGGCAGAGGGCCGTGTAGTGCAAGAACCACAGCCATAAGCTTTGGGACTGCAAGTGACACAGTCATGCCATTTCTAAAATTTTAGAAGAGGCCAGATTGCTAAACACTAAATTTATATATTAGGGAAATAATCATCATTTTATATATATCATAAAACAGCAGTCTGCTTTCAAGGTAATTATTGCTGCTAGCTAAGTATTTCTTTACAAGGCACACTTTGACAGCATAAACCGACTCAGTGATAATAGTAGCTGTGTTATTTTAGTCCACTGTTAATAACTGCATAGACAGCTGACTGACTTCAAAGAACCAATAAAATTTGGAGTTCTGACTGAGCGCCAAATAAAAGTTGGGCTGGGCGCAAACTGAGCTGGTGTGATCTGCAGACATCGCCCTCCTGGGTGAACTGCCACCTGTCTTCTACACCCGAGTCCTTTTCTCAGTGGCGCTTTTTGATGACTTTCCTTAGCTACATCGCAGAACTAACCGTGGTTACCTGTCTTGGAAAATTATCTTAAAATGTCTCAAAGTGACTCAGAGAAGTTTCATCGTCATATTTGGAAATGTGTTTGTGCACATGGTTTCATAACTGTGCTCTTGAATGTGTTTTGTAACTAAATTCCTTCATCTACCTTGAAGTAATGTTGTGACCGTAAGCCTGTAATTTACTCTACTTTTAAGCTCTTCCTTCTGATAAACTTATCTATTCTTAGTGGGCCTAATTATAGCTCAGGACTCAACGGTGTGTGTTTTCATCTGAGTGAGTGAGCTTGTCAGGCAACAAGGGGCCGTTGTTGCCAAAGCTTTGTTGTAGTCTGGGCTGTATACACTGCGTCTCGTAGCCAACCTCAGAAGAAGGGGAAAGGAGGGCGGGCAGGAGTGCCCTGCCGCGCTGCTTCTCAGTCTTTCCGCCCTTTGCAGTAAGCCAGCATGACTGTGATTCTGCTTGCCTTCCCCCGCCCTTTTTTTTAAGGGAGAGGAATAAAATTGAGCTCAGCTTCGTTTCCCGTCTTCAGATCTGTTTCCTCCCGTCGCCCTGCTCCACCTCATCCCTTGTTCTTTGCACCACCACTGCCCATGAATTTAGGGACATCGTTCTGTTCATCTCTTACAAGACGTGACCTAGTGTAGGTATGCATCGATAGACGGTACAGGGGATCTGTTTGTATTTGTACGGTAGGATCACACTGCACATCTGGCTCCGTAGCTTTTCTCACACGCCATTCTGCTGGACTTTTGGCATACTTTTTCTTTTCTTTTTCTTTTTCCTTTTTTGAGTTGGAGTCTCACTCCATCGCCCAGGCTGGAGTGCAGCGGCACACTAATGACCACCCCAGCGTTGACCTGCTGGGCTGGTGATCCTTCTGCCTCAGCCTTTCAAGTAGCTGGAACTGCAGGCACGTGCTACCACACCCAGCTAATTTTTTGATTTATTGTAGAGACGAGATCTCACCATGGTACCCAGGCTGGTCTCGAGCCCGCAGGCTCAGACAGTCTTCTCGCTTCTGCCTCCCACAGTGCTGGGATGATAGGCTTGAGCCACCACACCCTGCCTCATACTTTTTCTTAATATCAAAATTGACGGGGAGACACCTCTTATTAACAAGGTGCCTGAATGAAGCATATTTGTATGCCTAACCCTTAACTGTACCCCACAATATCATAATAAAAAATATTGATTATAAAAAATAATAAATAAATAAAAATAAAAATTGGACACTATATAAGAACATATCTGGCACGGCAGTAGGCTCGATTCCTAGTAGCAGGCCCTGTGGCTCCTAGGAAGCAGAGCTCACCAGAACAAGCTCCTGCACTCCTCTGTCTCTGTCCCCCCCAGGAGCCGTTCTTTTGAACCTTTCTCTTATTCACCATTTTGTCTTACCCCATCTTTACATGACCCTCAACAATGTATTTCCTTGTTTTCAAGCTTTGTAGAAATTTCATAACTAATAATGAGTAAAAAAGCAAGTCTAGAAGGGATGTATACAGCATGATATTTTTAAAGATTCATTCATGTAATCTGTGTATTTTCATTGCTGCATAGTATTCCTTTGGGTGCATTTATCCATTTTTCTGACAGTGGACATTTGTGTTGTTTCCAGTTTTGCTACTACAAGTAGGGCTTCCACGAACATTCTTTTACATGCCTGCTGGTACCCACGTGTAAATGTCTCTCAGCAAAATATATACCTAAGGAGTATAATTGCTGTGTTGTGAAATACATGTATAGTTGGCCTTTGAGCAACATGGGGAGTTAGAAGCGCTGGCCTCTCACGCCAGGGGAAATTTATGTATAACTTTTGACTTTCCCAAATTTTAACTACAAAATAGCCTTCTGTTGATGAGATGCTGTATCTAAACAGTCAGTTAACACGTATTTTGCATGCTACATGTATTATATACTGTGTTCTTACAAGTAAAGTAAGCTGGAGAAAAGAAGATGTCAAGAAAGTCCTAGAGAAGAGAAGATACGTGTGCAGTATAGTATTTTCCAGTGCAGAAGCGTGCTTGTCTGTGGACAAGGCGCATGTCTGAAATGGGCAACACATCTGCAACCTCCGTCTGCTGCATGTTTCAAGTAACTCAGCTTTTTCTCGTGATGGCTTGACTTTTTCTCCACTTCCTGGGAGCACTTCCAGCATCACTGGTGACCCTTCATATAGGTCCCCTAGTTTTACGGTGTTGCACTAAACACAATGAGGAATACACAAGAACTGCGAGAGATGATTTTTTTACATTGATAACGCATTTTTCTGGAGAGACGAACTGCTCAGAAGAGGAGTGTCCCTCGGCGTGCTAAGTGGATGCTCTCAACACCTGAGCTCACTGTGGCAGCAACAGGAGGCCATCAAATTATTACAGCAGCACAGTTTGTATTACAGTCATTTTTGCAGTTATGATTTAATACTGCATCTCTGTGTTTGCATTTCGTTTGACTGCACATGGTGCCATGTATGGTCAGTAAGCGTCCATGTCCTTAAGTTTTGATAAATTTTAACTTTTGTAAGAGATTTGTGTATATTTTGTGGTAGTGAGTGATAAAATAGACTAGTATCTACCTATATTTTATGCATTCGTTACATACTGAACTTCTTAATTTTGTCAATATGTCTATACTGTGTGGTTCAGGCGTGGTTTTTTTTTCGTTTCTTTTTTTGCAAATTACCACAGATCTCAAAACAATTTTCCAGTATAGTTTGTTGAAAAAAACCCATGTAAGTGGACCCGCGCAGTTCAATCCATGTTGTTCAAGGGCCAGCCATGTCTTCATCTTAAGTGGAAGAGCCTGCGTTCTCATTTCCCACGCCTCATTAATATTTGGTTTTGTCAGACATTTAGCTTAGCCTGTATATTTTGTAAAACAGTATGATTGAGTTGTGATTTTGATTTCATTTCCTTACATTTAACAAGATTGAGCGTGTTTCATGATGATGGGCCATTTATGCTCTCTCTGTTGTGAAAATGTCTGTTTATGTATTTTTTTTAGTGAAGTTATTCTTTTTTATCTTGATTCCTAGGAACTTGTGTATTCTGGACACTAGAATTGGATCAGTTTTACGTGAGCTGAATATATTTTCTCAGTTTGTGGCTTGCCTTGTCACTGTCTTCAGTCACACTCTTAAAAATTTTGACTTTTGCATTTAAATGCATCCGTTCTGTATATTTATTGAGAGTAAAAATCCAATTTCCCCATTTTTTAAAAATACGCAAATTGTTTTCCTAGCCACACTAGTTCTGACAAATTATGTGTTGATATGTATGTAGAAAAGTTTGAGAAATGTCTTTGAGCTTGCACACAAATTTTAGAAGCAACTTGTCAGGTTTCTTTTTTTTAAAAAACTGTTGAACTTTTTATTAGAACTGCAACAGATTAGTGTGGGGAAGTAGACATCAGCAGGATATTAGGTTGTCCTGCCCATAAACTTGATCTCTCCTCCATTTATTTAATTTGCATGAATATATTTTTAATAAGTTTCATGATTTTCTTTATAAAGATCTTATGTATTGTTTATGAACTTTATTCACAGGCTCCTTATATCTTTAATCTTATTGTAACTCACTTAAAAATACATTTTCTCAGAGCCAGGTATGATGGTGCATCCCTGTAATTCCAGCTACTCTGAAGGCTGAGGATGTAAAAATATAAGACCAGCCTAGACAACATAGCGAGACCCTGCCTCAAAAAAAAAAAAAAAAAAATTCTAATTTTATTGATGTATTGAAATGAAGCTGGTATTTGGATATTGACCTTGTATCCAGCCAAGTTGCTAACCTTTTTTTTTATTAAGTTTAATAAGTTGTACATATATTTTGGCTTTTTCTGTGTGCATAAATATTATAAATGCTAATGATTTTATTTCTTCCCCCAATCCATATATCTTTTATTTTTTATACTTTGATGAGTTTTGATCTAGTACAATACTGCTTACAAGTAGAGATAACAGGCATCCTCGTCTTGTTCTTCATTGTAAAGGAAATGCTTTTCATAGTTTACCGTCATTGCTGTGAGGTTTTTGATGTCTTTTGTCAGGTTAAAGAAGTGTCCTTCTGTTCCAATGTTGCTAAGAATATGTTTGGTTTTTGTAATCATGAATTGCTGTTCATGATAAAATGTCTGCTCAACAATGATTTTTTTTGTAGATACAAACTGACTTCAAAATAAGAGGGGGAAAAAACTAAATCTTTGACAATAAAAACTTTCTCATGCATCTTAATAGGATTCATTGGGCTGCCCACTTCGCTCTAGAGTTTGAGGAGAGTCTCTGGCTGTTAGATGTAGGTATTAGCTTGATGCAGCAAAAAGAATGCTGGAAAGCTGAATTCTCCCCTCACTTTGCCCTTCTGTTCCTTCCCCTGAAAGTACTGATACCATTCAGTCGACTCGTGGGCCTTCTTTTCCCCAGCAAATTTCTCTGCGACTCAGGCAGGTTTTCTTGCTCGTAGCCTCGGGACCTCTTTACTTTGCTCTGAATCCACCGTCAGCCACTATTTATTGACGAGGCCCCAAGGACAAGGCAAAGCCCGCTTCTCAAGCAACTTCCCAGGGAGGGACAGGAGAAGCAGTAGTTGCAAGACGCAGTTGGAATCCACACGGTAGACCATGCTGGTCATGATGTAGGGAGTCCTCTGGGTGGGCAGAAGGGAAAAGGTGTGTTATTTGAGTGGAACGTCTGCCTGATGGCCGCACTGGTCTCCATGGACCTCATCTGTGTCTCAGCTGTTAACACAGGAGTTAGACTAGTGGTCCCCCAGTGGCCCTTGTCTCTGACCTTGCAAGCAATGTTATGCTTTTCTTAAACATTTGGTCTCCGACCTCGGGCCTGTGGTCCTTGGACTCCTTTCTTCCATAGGCTGAGTTGTGAATGGCGTAACAGAAACTCCCTGGTTCCGTCTTATTATGTTAGACCAGCATGTATAGAGTAGTGATGATACTGACAATGTGCATCCTAATAGAAAATTAACCCAGTAACTGTGTTGTGTTGTTATGGAATTGCTTGGTTTATTGTTACCGTAAATAGATTTTTTAAATTCCAGGCTTTATGTAATCTCTAAGCACGTTTCATTTGTGTGTCCTATTTCAGTGCTGGACCCAAAGGAGACAACATTTATGAATGGAGGTCAACTATATTGGGACCCCCGGGATCTGTCTATGAAGGAGGGGTGTTCTTTCTTGACATTACCTTTTCACCAGACTATCCGTTTAAACCCCCTAAGGTCAGTATGAAGTATTTATCCGTTTTTAGCAATATGTGTTATTATATTTGTATGTAAGTCTTCGTAAGCATACATTATCTAGGAATGCATGTCTATTCTTTGGGCATAGACAACTTCCCAGGACTGATAGTGCATAAAAGAAACAACGTGAAAAATTATAGGTTTTTCTCCCACCCAGCTTTGTATTCGCGTCATTGTTTCTACTCATCCTTTTCGTTGTCTCCTTTCTGTGGCATACGTTTTAACGTAACATAAAACACCATGTTTTATGAATGGGCATGTGGGTCTAAGCTCGGGCCAGGGACCAAACATAGCCTGGAGCCAGTGCTGGAGCTACGGCCAAGCCCAGGAGGCAGGCTGCAGGCAGAGGAAGCCTCGCCTGTGCAAGGATTATAGCACCACTCCAGAGCTCTGCATGTTGGTACCTCCCGGGTTCAGCCGCTCACACAAAGTACACAAGCCCCAGAACAGAAAGTGTGACCCACGGAGACTTAAGGATCATTCCAGGAAAATGTTAGTAAAGATGTGCTGATACTGGTTCTTTAATAAATAGCTTTTTGTCCATTAACCATTGTCCTGCCCATGTCTGAGGAACGTGCAAGAGTGTAGTGAGCTAGAACATGAAAGAACTCTCACTCTCATAAGCCAAGTGTTAGGTCACACTCCCAGCAGGTCCTCCAGTATGTTAGGGCAGGCCTGCCGGGGGTGTGGGTGTCTGGTGTGTGATCTGGTGCTGTGACAGAGATGCAAAGAATTGCACAAAAGTTAGATCAGAAAATATGGTTTATTTAGAAAGTAAGTTAGAGAGAAAGAGGAGATTCACCTCCCCAAGGTAGGGGAGGGGGCCAAAGCCAGGAAACATGACCACACCAGAGTCTATTAAGGCAGTGGCTGCAATGGCCATGGCAGTGGTGACCGGTTGTTGGTGGTTGACTCCTTTTAACCCCCCCTTTGATGAGGAAAGGCCATTATAGTGATTTGGGGTGTGGTCTGCTTTACCTCATCATGAAGGGGCAGGTAAGCGTGGGTACTAACATCAGGTGATGGACAGCAGGCAGGTGGGTGGGTTAGTCACATGATTGCTGCCATGGTGAAAGGGTCTGTCTTTGTCATGTTGATCACAAAGGGCTGATTAGGTTAACCTGGGTCTTCTGGGTGGATGCAGATACTTGAAACAGAAAAGCCAGTTAGTACAAACCAAGCAGGGGAAAGGGATTGTGAAACAGCTATCAATTGCTGCCTGAGAAACCGGTTCTGTCTGATTAGAGGTTACGTTAAGTGAATTGCTAGAAAAACATTTAGGCAATGTTAGATGGCTGCTTGCTGGGTGTATTAAGTCCATGTTGTGTCCTTTCGCTGAGATTGTTCACTTAGCAGTCTTCACGTTCCTTTCTGCTGCCTAGACATCAGCCACTTGGCTGTGTTCAACGTCATCTTCGTTAGCGTCTATTCTCCACTGTGGTGGAGGAAGCGACCCTGAGAACGCTGACTCTGTGTTTTGGCTCCCAAGAAGGAATCCTCATGTGACCCTAACTTGACTTCTCAATGCCCAGGGAAATGAAACTCAGAGTCTGAGTTGTGGACTGGAGTTAACAATCTTTTTAAAACCAAGATGAAACTAGACCCTCAGCGGAACTTTCTGTAGCTCCCCTCCCTCTTTTTTCCCTTGCCCTTCCTTTCTTTCCTCCTTTCCGTGGATGCTTGGTCGGTGTTACCCAAGCAAAAAGTAATAGCTGCAATGACCTTCGTTTACCGAGGAGGAAGCCAAGGGACAGGAAGTAAATTAGAGAGAGAAAGAGGAGCTTGACCTCCCCAAGGTAGGGGAGGGGACCAAGAGGAACTGAGTCACTTGCCCAGCCTTGTGCAACAAGCCGGTAGATTTCAGGGTTGGAACTGAGAGATCTATCCCAAAGCCCGTGCTTCTTAATGCATGACAGAGTGCATTTTATCCAAGCTGACCAGCTGGTGACACCGGTGGCCTCCCAGAGCTCGCATCTGTGGGTTTTTGGTGAGAAAGCCATGGTCAGTCTGATGGTTGTTTCCTCCCTTTCCTGGATAGGAACCTTACGCTTTTCATTCTTCTCTGGACCAGCCCATAAACCCCAGAGAGTACAGTTGCCCTACCAGTGAAGTGAGGACCTTTCTGTGACGGCCTTCACAGTAAAGGATGCCCTGAGGGAGGAAGAGGGGGAAAGCTTGGACCAGGCTGTCGTGCTGCTGGTGTATCTGGGTGGTCTGTTCTGTGAGACAGAGGCTCAGAAAGTGCATGGGCTCATCCAGGTTCTGCCTGCCAAATTTGCAGATGAAACGAAGCTCGAGGAAGCTGGGGGGAGAGTCGTCCGTATTCTCGGCTCTCTCCACCGAGTCAAGCATGGCACTGGGCATCAGCTGTGCCAACTCAGTTCTTCTGTAAAACACGAGCCAGGCAGGATGTTCGCCTCTCACAGATAAGGAAATTTAGAAGAGGCTTAAAGAACGTTCTCAAGAATGTACATCCAGAAGTCTGCTGAGCTCTGACTCCAGGGGCTATGTAATTTCCACTGAAATACACACAGTTGCTCTGGAGAGGTAAAAATAGGGCCTGGGAGGAGTGTGATATCTGTCCTCAGTGTTTCAAGGACTGTGGTGTGGGTTGCGGTTAGACTGTGTCCTGGATGATTGGATGGGACAGAAATAGAAGCAGGAGAGTATCAGTTACGTGGAAGTAGATTTCAATTTTTTATGAGGAAGATCAGGCCCACGGGTGGACGGTGTCTGCTTTTGCATAACTGTGCTGCTTGACACACCAGGCTTCCCTTTCCCAGGAGTGTGCAAGAAAAGGCCGAATGACCCCTGTCAGGAATATTACCAGAAGAAATCGAATCTCTCCACTGAATAAATTGGACTAGACAACCCCTAAGGAAAAAGAAAAATTAAACTTCAGTAACTAGAATCACGATTTAAATGCACATTTAGTAGAAACCTGTGGGAAGTTTCTAAAAGCAAATTATCACCTCCTAATATATCAGTTCTAGAAATCCAATTTTTTAGACAGATATGCGACTCAGGGGAGGAAAAGATTGGGGTATATTGAAAGCAAATACTTGTGTTACGAATGCTTTGGAAGTCCCCACTCCGTGCCTTTCCAGGGTTCTGTTGCTCTAATGGGCCACACCCAGGGCTGTCTGGGCTTCTCCGTGCATCCCTCATCGTTTGCACTTTGTCCATGTCAGCCATGCATTTCAATTCACACAGCACAGGTAGTGAGGGCAGCTATTGGGGAGAGCAGCGGCCCGCAGATAGACCCAGTTGGCTGTCGAACGGCTTTCTGAGTAGATATTTCAGACTGTAAAATTCATCTGACGCATGACTGGATTCATGAGATGATTTTTTCCAAATACCTGTACTCGGACCCCTTAGTAAGGACTTTTAAACACCTGAGAGCACAAAAATAGTGTGAAGGTCAGTGGTGTGATTTAGAATGCCTTTTCTTGCTATGGGAACTTTCTGGGAGTGGGGCTTGATCAGTTTGAACATTCCAGTACCTAGTTTTTCAGAATCAGAGATGAGCTATTCCAGTAATTTATTCCTAATTCACCCAACTTCCAATAAGTCAAGCAAAATAATTATTGCCCAAGTGCATAATGTTCATTAAACTTAGTATTCTAGTTTTAAATAGATTGGGTACTAGTACTTTTCAAATGCTGTGTTTCAGTACAGTTTTTAGTACATTGAATTTCTTATATCATCATTACTGTGTTTGTGCCTCTTTTATTTAATCGACAGCATAATTTTACTATTTCAGAGAGTTAAAATATTGTATATGGCATATTTTCTTGTATGACGTTGGTTGTATTTGGTGCCAGGTCTTCAGTTGTGTACTTTATCACCAATGATAATATTATTTTTTCTGGGTAAATAACTGTTTAATTGAACTCTATCTCAGAACAGTACACAATGCTGAAGAGAAAAGTGTCGTAAACTACTGGTATGTCTAAAAGTTTTTAATACCCTATTTACTTTTCAGTCTAGACATATATTTTAATGTTATAATTCAGACTCTATTCATTTGTAAAGTAGAAATTGCTTTCTGTTTTATTGAGGATTGCATTTGCTTATTCATGTTGTAGATCATTATTCCTCAGAGTACTCAAAGTTTTTTTTTATTTTAAAAGTTTAATATGTAAGTATTTTACTGTTTTAAATGTTTCAGTCTACATATTTGTTATGGAATAAGAAACTATCGCAGATCAGTGAGAGAGGGGGAAAAATGACCTGCACTCCCAGACCGGAACTCTTTCTGCTATTTTGGGGTGGCTCTTTTGAGATTTGCGTTTCTTTCATCTGTATTATAAATATGTATGCATGCATTGCTACACACACACAGACACACATGCTTTTTTTCTCAGTTGGGGAGGGTTGTCTTTGTCACCCCGGCTGGAGTGCAATTGCAGAATCAGCTCCCTGCAGCCTGCAACACTTCCGGGGTTCAAGTGATCCTTCCGCTTTAGCCTTTCAAGTAACTGGGAATACAGATGCTCACCACCATGTCCATCTAATTTTCTTTTTTTTTTGGTAGAGACAAGGTCTCACTGTGTTGTCCGGACTGATCTCAGAACTCCTCAGTCCTCCCACCTTGGCCTCCCAAAGTCCTGCGGAAACAGTATGGGCCAGCGCACCCAGCCACACACATCTTTTTACCAAGATTAGGCCATACTCCCCATGGCTTCATTATTGCTTTTTAGCCAACACTGTATTTCCAATAGACATTGGATTGTGTTATAATTATAGACACTACATAGAGGCTTTGCAGGTTTTGAGTCTTTTTTTTTCATCTCTACCAGTTCAGTAAATGAAAAAATCATATCTTATGGTTGCTTTAATTTGTACTTGTTTGACTACTGCTGAAATGTATACTAGTTTTCATGTATACTGCTTTCCAGTTTTTTTTGTTTTTGTTTTTGTTTTTGAGTTGGAGTCTCACTCTGTCGCCCAGACTGGAGTGCAGTGGCCGCTCCCGGCCACCGCAGCCTCGCCTGCTGGGCTCTGGCGATCCTTCCGCCTCAGCCTTCCAAGTAGCCGGAATTACAGGTGCACGCTACCATGCCTGGCTAATTTTTGATTTATTGTAGAGATGAGGTCTCGCCAAGTTACCCAGGAGGGTCTCGAACCCGCGGGCTCAGGCAGTCCACTCACCTCAGCCTCCCAAGGCACAGGATTACAGGCTGAGCCACCAAGCCTGGCTCACCAGTTATTTCTTGTTTATGAATAATATGAAAAAAAAATATATATATATATATACACACACACACACACATACATACATGCATATTTTTTTTTTTTGAATTGGACTCTCACTCGGTCGCCCCGGCTGGAGTGCAGTGGCACACTCACGGCCACTGCAGCTTTGACCTGCTGAGCTCAGGTGATCCTTCCGCCTCAGCCTTCCAAGTAGCTGGAACTACAGGTGCATACTGCCATGCCCGGCTAATTTTTTTGATTTATTGTAGAGACGAGGTCTCACCAAGTTGCCCGGGCTGGTCTCGAACCAGTGGGCTCAGGCGATCCTCTCGCCTCAGCCTCCCAGAGTGCTGAGATTTCAGGCTGAGCCACCGAGCCGGCCTGAAAATATTTTTTAAAGTCTTGCACCAACTAAAATTAACAAGGGTACTCAAAGAATTCAGAGGCAAAATAAGGGAATATGTTACATTCTGTATTTTTTCCTAACAAGAAAACATTTTGAAAGTATTATGATGCTCTCTGTGTCTAATGTTTTTTGTCTCAGAGATCCTAATGATACATCCTAACTGAGAAGTCATGTGCGGTCACAGGTCAGATGCTTGTGTTTACACTAGAAATGCATAGAGATAGCCCATTCTTCACCTGCCTTTTCTGTCTCCCTGTGGGTCTAGACATCTCATAAAAAGTGAGTGAGTGTCATGAGCAGATATAGGATTAGACGCGGGGAGAGTCAAGCAAGCATGTTACTTATTTTCAGTATCTCAGGCAGTCTGCACACAAGTCAGACGTGCTGGTGTCTATATGCTTCTAGAAAAGATTGTTTCTTTGGCAGTAGCAAGACAGTATCTGCTGGTGAACATTCTCCAAAAGGAATGGCAAAAGCACAACAGAAAATTACATACATACGTCAAGTGTCTATGAGAGAAATTAAGAGCAATACTCAAAAGATTTTAAACTGCAGCTCTTTCACTGTGAAATTTTATCAAATACATTTTAAAATTAGTCTTAGAGATCAATTTAGAGCATATTATTTGCTTCATGGGTTTATTTTTCTTTTATGAAATCTAACCATAGGTTGCTTACTAATGAAAAGTCAGCTAATAGTGATGGCCTTCACTGCTTCCAGACAGAGAAATAGATAATTTAGGCCCTCAGGTTATCAGAATCCTTATTTTCCTTGTTTAGAGTTGTACCTTAAAATGGCACGTCAAGACCGCTCATGAATGAAGTAGCTGATGGGTTTTGTAATAAACAGTGATACCCAGAGATGGAAAGCCAGGGCAAGATCTGCAGCTAATGTTCACCCATGAGCTCCATGACTTGGTCCTAACTAGGTGGGAGATGTTTTCATGTGCTTGATTTTATCATTGTTGCTGCTGCTGCCTACAGAAGCAAGTGAAGTGTCTCCTGGGGTTTTCAGAAAGAGCAGGGCTTTACATGTATAAACTCAGACTGCCCACTCTGTGCTCTGGCCTTGGCTAGCTGACACACAGTTGTCAGGGAGTGACATGAATTAACTGGTCTTTAACCTGAGTTCTCAGGCTAAACTCTCAGATAGAGCTTGGCCATGGTCACGTCCTTTCATGTCTTTTGAGTTGCCTGTGGACATCCAGTGGTCATCTCAAGCCTAACAAGTCTAAATCCAGATTTCTGATTACACTTCCCACCCCTCTCCAGCCAGACTGGCTCCCCCGTCTTCCCCCATCTTAATGAATGTCAGCTCTATTTTTCTAGTGGCTAAAACGAAGAACATTGCTGTTAGCCTTGACACCTCTCACACGGCCCAGCCAGACTCAGCCCCACTGGCTCTTCGAAATAAATCTTGAACCTGGACGTTTCTCGTCACCCCTCGCTGGCTGCCCTCCTTCTGCCCTGTCCCTCCTGCAGCACCTGTCCCCACACAGAAAGGCTCTTTTTGAAACGTGTCATATGATGTCAAGTGTTCACCTGGAACCCTCCAGTGATTCCCGACTTGCTGAGTAAAAGCCCACAGACCCGAGGGAGCCTCCCTATCCACAGAGGGTTTTCCAGAGAGGCCAGCCACCCCCTCACTCAGACGTGGCGCCCACTCTTCATGCACCTGTCCATTGGCCCGCCCTTCTGCCTGCATTTGTACCCCAGAAAGTCACACAGCTCACTCCATTACCCCATCACATCACCGCTCACGTGCCATCTTCCAGAGACACTCTTGTGTGACAAATCCCAGCCTCCTCCTGTTCCCCGTGAGCTCTCCCACCCCACCCTACCATGTTCTTTGCTGTAACACTTCTCCCTCGTGGCTTTACATATTTCTTAGTCGTTTCCTGATTATATTCCCTTTCTCCAGTTAGCATGTAAGCTCAGTGAGTGCAGAGACCTTGTTTTGTGGCACTCCTGTATTCCTGGCATGTGAAACGTGCCTGGCGACTCATTAGGCATTCAGTAAAAATGTGCTACATTAATTTAATCCATACACGGTGCCCTAAGCGAAACGCTGATCTCCCTAACCCTTTCGTGGATCAGAAAACTGAGGTCCATAGTAGCTAAGAGGCACACAGGCCATTGGTAACAGAACCGGGATCCAAACCCAGTTCTAAATTGGGCTTGGGCTTTTTATTCCCCCCTTTATAGAGAAGGGTTAAATTACTTAAATCCTTGGAAGAAGGAATACTCGCTCCTAGGTAAAGAATCATAAAACATAAATAGACCTGGGAGATTTAAGCTGAAGAAGTCACTTCTCCACAACTGGGGAACCGTGTTAGACTACAGAAAGCTAGTGATTTCACAGGGCACTTTCTCACTTAGCCCGCGTTGAAGCTGCCTTGTGTTCTCGGAATTATAATTGGGCTGTAGGATTGCTCACATCGCAGGAGTCCAGGATTTTTCCGTTTGGCCTGTGCTCTTTTTTGATACTTTTTTTTAAATGTCATGCTATTCTTAAATGTGTGGAATTCCAAGATGAATATGAGGATTAAAGGTAGGTCAAAACAGAGTCATTGTCTTTGTGCTTTTAAAACAATATGCATCATGTCTGTGTCCAGCCACCAAGTGCAACCAATTTAGGAATAACTAAGAAGTAGGGTTGAATATTGCTCATTTTCAGGGCAAGGAGCACCAGCTTTCTAAGCTAAGAAGATCAACCACTTGACTGGCAGGAAGTTGTTGGTCCTGTTTTGAGAAAGTGCCCCTCACTAGCTTTCTGTAGTCTAACGCAGCTCCCCAGCTGTGGAGAAGGACCTTCAGCTAATCACCATCTACCCTGAGATGCTGTCACCCAAACCCACTTGATCTATCAGGCTGGATCAACATAGCCGCCTGCGCTTTGTACGAGCTCTCATGGCAGTGCCATCGGCCCCTCTGATAACCACAGACACACCCCTGACAGAGCCCTTCCCAAACACGAGTTTGCACTGGCTCTCTGGACCCTTTCTCTGTGGATTATTACTGGCCACAAGACTGGGAGGGTGGGTAGCCTGAGGTCCTTCACAGAGGATATTCCACAGGGGCGTGTGTGAACCAAGGAGACCACAGGCCTCCAGGGGTTGGAAGGGGAGGAGCTTGTTTGCAGTTCCTACAGGGGAAGGTGTCAGCTCACTCTTCAGAGAGAGGTGACTTTTCCAAGAAAGGGTTACAGATCTATACAAGTAATCCCTCCCCTTGCATGGGTTTTCTGAAAAGAGAGGATTGGGGTAGCTCTTCAAGGGTAGCTCTCCAGTATCCCAGACAGAACACTGAGAACTCTGAAGCACCAAGAGTCACAGAAAGTTCAAGGACAATACAGTGATATTGAACAAATAGTCTTGTAAGGAGGAAAACTTTCTGTGGGGCGGAGCCAGAAGCAGCTTCTCTTTGGGCATTTTCTGACCTTGTAGGAAGGGTCCCTGATAGAACCAGATCAAGACAGGGAACAGACAGCCTGTGTTGATTGTCTGTAAATTTCAAAACGCATTTTTTTTTTTGTCCACTTAAGAAATAGGGTAGGGAAATAGTATTCCATATGTAAGAAAATATCGTAATATTCTCCACTTTATTTAAAGTGTCATTTGTTGGGTAGCTATGTAATGTTACTTTCTGCAAGCTTGGATATGATATGTAAGTTTGAGTTCATTTTTAAGACTGCCTGCCAAATATCAGTGCCTTTATGGCAAGTGATCCAGTCTCCTTTTTCCATCGGGTTGGAGCTGGGTCTCTCTGTAAGGTAGCAGTCTCACAGAGACTTGCTTCAGCGGGTCCGAGGAAAATGAGGCAGAGTACAAGGAATGTTCCCGGTTCCCAGCTGTCCAGACGCAGAATCAGTACATGATCATGGCTTGACACCAAATTAAAGAAAAGATACTACAGCTGGCCTCCTGCAGGTGTTGTGCATGTCTTGCCTTTTGGAAAATAAAGACACAAAGTCAGAAAGTAAAGCTTATAAATAAAATAGTTCTAGTATCAGACAGATTGATTCATGCTGATTCATACAGGTATAGCTATTCTAAGCCATCAGGTTTCCTTTTCTTACAGTATCAGTGTGTTTGCCGTTATATTAGCAGAAACCTGTCAAAAATTCTCATATGCTGGTTGCTTTTTAAAACATCGATTTTAAAGCTCATTTATAAAGCAGAGGTTTATTGAGCTTGGTATAGAAAGATAAGTAAGATACAGCCCCAGGGAGCTTAGAGACAGAGAACAATTAGGGGTTAGTACAGTAGTCCAGACCAGGAAAGAACTAAGGCTAAACTGTGGAGATTAAAACAAGGGGTGCTGCATGAATTCTTCTTTCGTTCCTTTAATCAATAAATATGCATGTACCGTGCAGCGATCCAGATACTAAACACATAGAGCAAGCTAGAAGATGCCCTTTCTTGCATAGACTTTACATTCAAGATGTGATAGAAGAGGACTTCTTCAACCTTGGCGTTTTCAGCAGTTGACATTTTTAGCAAGATAATTCTTTGTTGGGAGGGGCTGTCCTTTGCATCGTAGGACACATAGCAGCATCCTTGGCTTCTTCCCACTAGATGCCAAAAACTCTCCCCTGTCCACATCGTGACAGATTTCTCCAGATATTGCCAAGTGTTCGCTGAAGGAGGGAGCTCTCCCTGCCAAGAACCATTGTGTTAGTAACATCCATGTCCATTGGATGCTTACTTGAGATGTCAGGGTGGACTTTCTGGTGTCTGACCTGACAGCAATAGCATCCACATCTGCTGGGGGCTGATTCGAGACATCAGAGAAGACTCTGGTGTCTCATCTGAATGACCAGGTGGGAACTTGTTGCCTGTGAGGAACTTACAGGACATGTGGGTGGGAAATGTTCACAGATGTTCTGCTAGTAGCTTCCTGTATCTGGAGTTCAGTTGAGTGATGAGAGTCAGAGGTACAGACTTGGGAGTTAGCAGATACAGACCTCGGGGTTAAAACCCTAGAATAAATGATCTCATCCATAGAAATGTGCAATTTTAAACCCAAACTGATTCTTTAGACCTATAAATTTCCAGAAAGGGCTTCCCAAAGGAAAAGACTGATAATTGAAAAGACTAACAGAACAGACATTTTTTCTCTTTTTCATCATGTTCTCACTATTTTGGCATTGGAAAGTTCTTTTCCATATGGAGTATTATTGCTGGAAACCCTGCACAGTAATACCTCATAAAATATCATGCTCATATTAAAAGAACCTCATTTGTTGTTAATAAATCATGAAAGCATGAACAATTAAACCAGTCCAATAAACTAATCTTCCCACAAGTGCCTAAATCAGGCCTGATGTCAGTCAAAATAATTGCCTGTAGTTGAAGTGGGCTTCTGCAGGGCAGTGGACTAAGTGGCATTTTTCAAGTTCCTTTTGAGCCTTTGGTTTCCGTTGTAGGCATCACCGACACTGGGGAGGTGAAGCAATGTCAGTAGGGCACATAGTTCAGACAGCCAGGCCAGGCTAGAACTCCTGGCTCCTGACTTCAGTCCAGCGGCCCGCTCTTCGCCCCAAGCTGGCCGGCTGGGCCAGAGCTTGCTGCCACACAGTCACCCAGTTAACTGCCTGAAGCCGCTCTAGGTCACCCATGGGTGCCATCTGCCGTCCGTGGGACAGGTCCCCTCTGCCTCTGTTTTTACGTAGGATTAAGGCTAAGTAAGGTTTTCTCTTTTGGCATATACCAAGTTATGAGACTGTGTATGTACAGTGTTTCGTATATTTTTGCTTCCCCTACATGGCCATAACTTGCCTTAAACTTTGTAGATTATATAGGACAGTACAGTGACTTTTTCAACAAGGAAATAATGTCAAGCAATATGTTTCTTTCTAGTTCTTCATTTTTTGTCCTTACCTTCCTCCTGTTCTCCCTTTGAAACATCACTCAGAGTGATTTGCTTTTAAAACCAAACTATTTTATTTTTAAAGTTAATTTTAAACAGGTAATATATACATCGGCAATAAGTTCAAAGAGCACAAAAAGGGGACAGTAAAGCTGAGTTCTCCTCCTTGCTGCCCAGCATGCCCGGTGCCCCCCAAGGACTCCTGTTCCCTGTTTGCTTTTTGCATTTATTGTGTTGAAGATTATCCCAAATCCGTATGTGTAGCTCTTTGTTAGGATTATGTGATATTTTATTGCATGAACGTACTGTACCTAACAGGTTCCCTAGGATGGACGTGGAGGTTTTCTCCAGTCTTTGGCTATCACAAACAGTGTTTCACTGAGTGTCTTTCTACATACTGTCTTTGTGGACTTGTGCAAATATATCTAGGATATGTTCTTGAATTGAATTACTGGAACAAAAGAAGGCTAGATGGCATTCAGCTGTAATAGATTTTGCCCAGATTGCTTCCCAGAGAAGTTGTGTGAAGACTTACTACCAGCTTAGGTACACCTGCCTGATCCGACATCCTCACCTGTGCTTTGTGGCAACAAATATTTGGCCTTTTCCAATCTATAGAGAAAAGAACTCTTTTTAATTTTTACTTTTAGAGATAGCTTTGCACTGTGTTGCTCAGGCTGGAGTGCAGTGGCGCAGTGATGGCTCACTGCAGCCTCAAACTCCTGGGCTCAGGCGATGCTCTTGCCACAGCCTCCCTAGTGGCCAGGCTTACATGCATAAGCCACCATACCTGGCTAATTTAAAATTGTGTTGTACAGACAAGGTCTTGCTATGTTGCCCAGACTTATGATCTCTAGCAGTCTTCTGTCCTCAACTTCTCAAAGTACTGAGATTATAGGCATGAGCCCTGACACCCAACCAAGAAAAGATATTTGATAATAACTGCATTCTCTCATTATGAGTAAGACAGTACTTTTTCATATATCCAAAAATTGGCTTTTCTCTTGTTGAAAATAAACCTTGTAGAAACCAATGTTTTGGGCCCCTCTTTCCACTCCCCAAGCTTGCAATTCTGGTGACCCTAATCTCTTAGAGACTAGCATTTCACATGCAGAAAGAGGTTTAACAGCCTCTGAGGTTCCTTTCGTCTTTAACTGTCAGTGGCTTGTCACCACTCTGCCCAGAACTGACAGCGGCTTCCACTGCGCTCAGTAAAAGCCAGCCTTCTGCCCTCGTCCTGCAAGGCCATGCCTGATGATCCCTGTCCTCACCTCGCACCCTCCCAGGCCTTCTCCTGCCCTTCAGGCCTTCAGAACTTGCTCATACGTGTGCCTAGGACAGGTTTGATGCAGTTCTTCCTGTGGCCAGCACCTTCTCCCTGTTTAGGTCCTGACTGCAGCGGTCCATCCTGGGAGGTGCACTTCCTGGCCACCTTGTGTTAGTAGTCCCACGCTGGTTGTTTCTGTCACAGTCAGCCCAATGATTTCCTTTATGAAACTTTCCACATGCACACTTTGCTTATCTGTTGACTGGTTTTACTGTCTGCCTACCCACACTGGACTCTAAGCTTCATGAGAGCAAAGACGTGATCTGTCCTGTAGTGCCTGGCAAGCGGCAGGGTTGATGAAGCAAGTGAGTTTGCACCATGCCTGTTGTGTGTGCCCCAGCACTGCTGAGGTCTGTTTTGCTCCCTTGGTTTGTGGCATTGAGGGGCTGTTCAGTGTGGTGTGTTCGCCTCCTTCTCCCTCGGAATTCGAAGCACCCAGAAGGCAGGTGCTCCCTTTCCTCTGAGGAGGCCTGCCTTGAGAGTGTCCACTGACCCAGTGGAAAGTAGTGCCTTTTGTTTGAAACCAGTGGAAAGTAATACAGTTTAAATGCTTAAAATTAAGTGCTGCTGATGTTGGCATGAAACTTTGTTGGCTAGCTCACCAAGAAATACATCCATGCTAAAGAAGAAACTTTAGTTTTTTTATTTCCATCTTGTTAGAAATATGATGTTCTTGATTTTATAAAATATCTAGGCTGTATTTTATGTAGACCATCTGTTGACACAAATGATAAGCAAATACTTTGAATCTTTAAATATAGTTCGAATAATACTTAGCACATGGGCCAAATTTTGCAAAGCAAGAGAATAGTATTTCCCTTCACTAATACAGCATAAACATATTCATTTTTTCTGTGCCATTTTTCAGCTTCGAATTTAAGGTCATATCATGAAAGCCAAATCAATGCATGTGCTGTTTGTGAAAGCCAGACCTAGGCAAAAAAAAAAAAAAAGTGCACAAACTTTGTCTTTGCTGCCACCTTGTCACATTGCACAGTGGTCACTTCTTAGCTTCAACAAAGTCCACACCCAAATGGAACCATGCATGAATGCGCACCAGGACTCTTCCGTAGCCCTTAATTCTTCAATATTGTATCTGTGAGACTCTTGCATATTGTGCATGGTTTCATATTTAATTCCATTGTGCGTAATATTCTACTGTTTTTCAAAAACAGGAAACACTGCCACATGGAAGAAGGAGTCAGAAGAGTGGTTATGTCTGGGGGGATGGTTATGACTGGGGAAAAGCACCAGGGAAATTCTGGGGTGCTGGCAGTATTCTGTATCTTGTTCTAGGTCGTGGTTCCCCAAGTGTGCTGACTTTGTAAAAGTTCATCCAGCTGTACGCTGATGATTTGTGGACTTTTTAAAATTGAGAAATAATTGTGCAAATTCATGGGATACAAAGTTCTAGTGTTCGCTACCACTGTGGGATGACTGTAGTTAAACATATGGTTTCAAATAGCTAGCAGGAGAGTATTGAACATTCCAGCACAAAGAAATGATAATGTTTGAGACAATGGACATGCACTTCTCTTTACATGTTAACTTCAGTTTTTCACTAGTTGCCATTGAAAAAGCTCCATATTGCTACATTTAACCCAAGTCTCCTCCATCTTGTGAATAGTGCTGCTTTGAACCTAAATATGGATCTTTTTTTCTGTTAAGCTTGTATTGTTTGTCTTATCCTACAGTTTGGCATGGTTAGATGTTTTGATTCTTCACTTTTTACTAATGCATTGTTTATTCAGCTTTATGTTATCCATAACTTTGATAAGAATGTCTTTTGGCCGGGCTCAGTGGCTCAGCCTGTAATCCCAACACTTTGGGAGGCTGAAGTGAGTGGATTGCCTGAGCCCACGGGTTCGAGACCAGCCCAGGCAACTTGGCGAGATCTCGTCTCTACAATAAACCAAAAATTATCTGGGCATGGTAGCCGCACCTGTAGTTCTGGCTACTTGGAAGACTGAGGCAGAAGGATCACTGGAGCCCAGCAGGTCGACACTGGGGTGGCCTTGAGCATGCCACTGCACTCCAACCTGGGCAGTGGAGTGAGACTCTGACTCAGGTTTTAAAAATGTCTTTTATGTCTTCATTTAAACTACTGTTAACATACTGATAAAGGAGCAACCACAAATCATCACACTGGAGAGCTGCTTTGTGCCAACTTAATTTGTTTAGTCATTCAGCCAGATCTAAAGTTTGCTTAGCCCTTTCCACATCTATCAACATGGGCTTCTCCTTCAGCCTGGAATTACCTCTCTTGCCTACGGGGATGCTCCCAGAGTGGGTTTGCAGCAGCCCAATCTGCTTCCGGACCTGACTGCACACCACCTCAGTGGTGTGAGTAATGCCTCCCCATGTACATGAAACTCGGACTTAGGCCTTGCAGGTTGGTCTCTTTGTTTTGGCACAGGCCAGTGTCATGGACAGTAATTAGAAGGACTTCTGAGACTTTTGATTACATATATGCCTGACCAGAACGGGAAGGTGCAGTTTACTGGATGTCTACAAAGACTGCTGTGATCACCTCGGAGGTTGTAACTGGTTGGCACAGCATGACATGCAAGAAGAACCTGAATGTGACCCTCAATCTGTAACATGCCTTCAGTCTTTTGAGAGACTTTCAGAAGACCTCGTCCTAACATGTGTTTGAGTACAGCTGTGCTGTGCCTGCTTTCCCCTACTCTGATGTTTAGCAACTGCATTGAAGAGCAAGGGCAGTTCCCCGTTGTATGATTTGATTTTGTATATGCATGCTTAATCCTGTTGACTGTCACATGGTTTCAGAGTACTAAAAAATCATCTGCTTGATAAGCCTTTCTAGAACTTTGTTTTAAATTATTTGGTTCTCCTTGTTAACAAAATAAGTCGAATTGGAGAGAATTGAAGTGAGTAGTTGAAAAGCTGTGTCTCAGCCACGCTGGGTGGCTCAGCCTATAATCCCGTGCTTTGGGAGGCCGAGGTGAGTGGATTGCCTGAAGCTGTGGGTTCTAGACCCACCTGGGCAGGCGAGACCTCATCTCTACAATAAATCAAACAATTAGCCGGGTGTGGTAGCACGCGCCTATAGTTCCAGCTACTCGGAAGGCTGAGGCGGAAGGATCGCCGGAGCCCAGCAGGTCGAGGCTGCGGTGGCCGAGAGCGGCCACTGCACTCCAGTCTGGGCGACAGAGTGAGACTCCAACTCAAAAAAAAAAGAAAAGCTGTGTCTCTTCTTTGCCCATCTGTTAACATTTCACACTCATCTACTCCAGACAGTGACTCTCTAATTTGCTCCATTCTTGATTTAGAAAGCTTTATTTTCTTTAGCATTTCTGGATCTATCTAAACTCATTTCTGGATCTGTCTAAACCCATGAAATTACTCTAATGGCAAGATCTTATGGCAATTAAAAAAGAGTTAGAAAATGGCACCCACCCTGGAACAGAGAAGAGACCCAACTCTGGCACTCATGGAACTTATGGAGCCCTGGGGAGACAGATAGACTAGTGAGTGTCATACGAACTTCCGTGCAGTGGGGACATTGGAAAAAGAGCACCTGACTCTGCTTGAGGGATTCGGCTAGGACTTCAGAAAAGAGGTGAAGAGCCAAGCCTGGACAGATGGCAGCAGTACCCCTCAGAGGAAAGGAAACAGGTGTTCCGAGCCAAGAGGACAGGATGGACAGAGGACTACAGGTCCTCTGTGTGACTTTTCAGGGAAAGCACGGTCCTTGGCGAACCGGGACTCTGCCAGGGTAGACAGGTGTGCCAGGGAGTGTGGCGTGTATCCTGCAGGCAGTAGACAATGGAGTGTTTTTGCAAACTGGAGAGAGTAAAGAAAGGTAGAATGTCATGACAGAAGCTGTTGCAACGAGTCGTGATAAACGCCTGAGCTAGAGGGGGGTGAGGAGAGTGAAGCAGAGAAACTCAGGAGGCCGTGTCTGTCCCTTGCACTTCTCTCTGCTGGATCCTTATAGAGGATTCTCTGCAGGTTTCTTATAGAGTGTGCTGATATTAGTGTTTATTTTTCCTCAGGATTTCAGCTTGAGTGCATAACACTGCACAGTGCTGTGCAGTTTGGACTGTATGAAACCAACAACTTCAGGTCAGAGGACATAGGACAGTAAGAATTGTTTTTTGTAGATGCATTTGAAGTTGTCCGTCTTCCTCTTGGTGAACAATTTAGTGGGAGGGGAGGAGAGAGAGAAGGAAATTCTTCAGAGTTCAGTTTTACCTACCTCTTCTCGGATACTTTCTGGGATTCTTTACAGCTGTGTTGATCTTCTCTTCTGATGGGGGCTCTCGAGTCCTGTGTTGTGTCATGTAGTGCTTTGTGACAGCTTTCCCTCCTCAGACATGGACACCATCTCTCCTGGGAACTAGATTAGCACAGATGTGTCACCAACATCAGATACTCACTGCAAAAATAAGAAAGAATTTTAATGCATTCTCATTAATGAAAAATAGACATATATAAAAGTGATGAATAAAATTTAAAAGGAGCGACCAGGCTAGTGTTTCTTAAGAGTGTACTTCTTTACATCATTCTACACCAAAAGAGATGCTGAAGCTGGTATGCATGCTTTGAAAGCTGACAGGCAGGTGGATTCTGAGACAGCAGCATTGTTTGTTGTGAAAATATTCAGGCATCTTCTTAAAGCAGCACATAGACTTGAATTTGTGAGATTGCTTCAGGGAAACTGCATTATCACCATGGGCCAATTCTGCAAGGCAGACCTTATTCAGTTACTATTAGAGAGGAAGGAAAGCTAATAACTTAGTAGCAACAGAATCTTACCCCCGCAGCACCTGCAAAGAAAAACATCTTGTTTCACTGAGCTCAGATCAGGTAAGCAGATGTACATTGTAGCAATCTACAGTGTTTGAGAAAATGCCATTTTTGCACTAAAATAGCAAACTGAAAATGTAACTTTCAAAAAACTTTAATAGTGAAAATGTAATAATAATTTGAAATTTTGATAAAATGTTAGATTTATTCTAGTTGCCTATATTCTTAACTTTAATAGATTGATGTTTATGGCCAATAAAGGATATTTCTCCTAACCAGGCCAAAAATATTCCATTATGTGATTATAAAGTAATGATAACAGGTATGAAGTACCTACTCAAGAAATAAATCTTGCCACATCTAAGAAAGCAAAGTCATCCATATTTTATAGTTGTGGGACCTCTGAATATATATTTCCTTGAAAACCTTAGAGCTTATCAGTTCGGTGGTGAATGTCACTTTTCCATGATATTATATTTGTTTTTACTACAAACAAAAAGTTGATATCTTTGTCCTTTAATCTGTATTTTACTAATTCTGACCAAAACAGGAGGGAAAAAAATGAAACACAGACCTACAAAGGCTTTTGAAAAAAGTAAATTATTCTAATATTATTGGAACAAAAGCACATGTATCTTTTTCTGGGGGAAAAAGCATAGTCAGTTATTTCTGCCTAGACACCAGATTTTACATTCTTTGTACTGTCTTTTTTTTAAGTAGATTCAGTGCAGTGATTTGCACCAGGCTTCTGGAATTTCTGTGAATTCTGTTTCCTAATATGAGGGATTTATGAAATGTTTTTAATCCCAACTATACAATCAGTGTTTTAGACTGTCAGAATCTCTACTGACTAATATATTAATCACAAGACTTTTTAAATTGCCCTAAATAAAAAAAGCAAAAAACATTTTTTTGAGACTAGGTCTCACTCTGTTACCCAGGATGGAGTGCAGTGGCACAATCACAGCTCACCACAGCCTCAACCTCCTGGACTCAGGCAGTCCTGCCTCAGCCTCCCAAGTAGCTGGAACTATCAGCATGCACCACCACATCCAGCTAATTTTTATTTATTTATTTGTTTGCTTGTTTAGGAGAGATGAGGTCTTGCTGTGTTTCCTAGACTGGTCTCAAACTCTTAGGCACAAGCAGTCCTCCCTCCCAGAGTGCTGGGATTACAGGCATGGACCACTGCACCTGGCCTAAATCAAAATTTGAATAACAGAACATATTTCCCTTATAAACTTTACATATCTATCAGTTGGTTTACCCCTCATCTCTCACCCCCACAAAAGGCACTGTAAACCTAACTGTTGGAACACCTGGAGTTCTCAAATCAGCTGTCATTTTAAATTATGGTATGTATGGCTGCCTTTTAAGTGTAAATATTCTTTATTTTTCCAGATAGATTGTTTGTTGAACAAGTATATGTTAACATCCTACTCTTTCCTTAGAGGGAAAAATCTGATATAATTCTTGTCCTTAAGGTCCTTATATAAATTTGTTTCTTTTTTTAAGTAAACATTTTTGCTAGACTGTCTACAAAAATTTATTTCTAAAATCTTTATCTGTACATACAACAATCAGTTTTTAAAAATGAAGTTGACACTACTTATTCTTAAAAAGCCACATGGGGTGCAATTGCTTACTTTTAAAAGGTAGCATTTGTTGTTATACCACAGCAGACAATTTTCTACTATACAAAGACGAATGTTGCAAATCATAGGGAAAGGAAAACAGCAGCCTGGAGTTTTTATTTAAGATAGTACTTTCACCGGGCATAGTGGCTCATACCTGTAATCCCAGCACTTTGGGAGGTCAGGTCGGGAGGATTGCTTGCACACAGGAGTTGGCGACGAGCCTGGGTGCCATAGTGAGGCCTTGTCTCTACAAAAAAAATTAGAAATTAGCCTGGTGTGGTGGCATGCGCGTGTAATCGCGGCTACTCGCAGAGTCTGACACAGGAGGATCTCTTGAGCCCAGGAGTTGGAGGCTGTGGAGAGCCTTGGTCATGCCACTGTACTCCAGCCTCGGTGACAGAGTGAGACCCTGACTCAAAAAAAAAAAAGATACTACTTCGGGTTTATTTTAGGGATAGGGAGATTCTGGAAGCAGGAATAGAACATTCAAAAGTGTGAATGTTTGGGGATTTTTTTCTCATAGTTCGGAATCATTGTTATTTGACCCCCCCCCCCCCCCATCCTTTTCTCTTTTTGTTTCTATCAGATAAATTTCCACATACCCTTAGGGGAAGTTAACCCGTTTTTTTAGGACAGTAACCTTACAGAGAATACTGGAGGAAAAAGGTAAACCCAAAAGAGCAGGTTTCAGAAGCCTTGGGAGGTCAGTGAAGCAAGATGACTGAGAGGTGATGTCAGAAGTTGCAGAGAGAGGAGTTGGGGGCAGATGTCGAGTGTGAGCAGCAGGCAGAGGAGGAGACTGCCGGGGAGAAGAGCGCTGAGCACGGCCGCAGAAGCGGAAGCAAGCCCATGGCCCATGGGAGGGCACTTGATAAAAGTCACATGAAGGCATCTGCCATAATAAGAAATGCAAAGCTAACAAGCAGCTCCTGAATACTAGCCGGGAAGGCAGGAGGTGTGTGTGCGAGTCCGGGAGTTCTCCACATGAGCCGAGAGCCGTTTCCCTCCTCCCGAGGTGAAAAGGGAAGCTGCTGCCTGTCCTGGCGAGGATGCTGGCCCGCAGTCCGGACGTGTCCGCCCTTCTTTCTGCCCTTCTGGGCTCTCTCGGCAGGTGGCCTGCCCCCTCCTCCATGCCTGGTCACACTGCTGATTGCAGGGCCCAGCCTTTCTCCATCTTCCCCCATGCCCAGCTTTTGTTCTTTTTCATTCATTCTCTCTTGGTTTGGTCAGCTGTGAAGACAGTATACAAAGAAAAGCATTCACAGAGTTGGTCATGTAAAGGCCACTTGTGAGTTTAGAAATAAGCTAGTGTCACCACAAAAGATCTGTTCCACAAGAGGTTGGTTGAAGAAGGGACGAGTGTAACGATTCTGTTCCAGATTCCTGGAGGCGCACTTTCATCGTGGCATTCCCCTGATCAAAACTTCAGGATGAGGGACCAGTCCCTGGGCTTGCCATGCAGCCTCTGCGCCTTCCTTCTGTTCTCGCCATTTCTGAATAAGCCGGTTTTTGCAGTCAGGTTGTCACAGGAGCCTGATACATCCAGAATCAGCACAACCTCAAATAGAAGTACCTAGCTTGGAGAAATTAATCTGCTTATCTTCCACTTTACCAAGTAGCTTTTTGCTGCCGTTATCCTTTTACAAAGAAGGCTTATGCAGTATCATTACTCTGTTTTAGAATCGAATTCAGATCATCACACAGTATTAGTCATGCCTCGTATAAAACAAGAAGACATTCAAAGAATTTAATAAAAGTCAAAAGTACTCTTCCTTACTGTTTAAGTGTGCTACTGGTTAGCTATCAGTTTCCATGTACATTATTGTGACTATCAAGTTCATTATACCTGTTCTTCACAAATGTTCCAAGATTATTCACTACAGTATTCTATATCCTGAGATTTAAGTGATCGAAGATTAGACAGATATTAAGTGACATTTTTCAAGTCATAGTAAAACATATTTGTTTACTGTTTTACTGATTTGGCTTTTTACCTTCAGTAAACTCACTGTGATGATCATGGTGATATCATCAAACATTTCTTGTCTTTGCTCAACACTTTACACACATGACCATTTTGTCAGAACTCAATCTGAGAAACCTGTTCAATCCCTATGGCATTAGCTTCACTGTCTAAAATCAGACCATTGAGATCCAGAATTCATAAAAATTTTTCTTATTCTCTCATTTTTTTCCATCATTTTCAAAAGAAACATTGAGGCTGTAGGTTTTCTTGTGTCTGTGTTCATTTATTTCCTGTTTCCCTTCCTTATAACTTCTGTACTTACTTTTGAAATTGATTCTCCCATGAGGACTTGCGTCCCTCTGACCCTGTCTGTGTCTGAGTTTCTTAATAATTTTACCCACCTCAGAGGATGATTGCAAAGATTAAATTAAGCAATAATGTGAATTCCTCAGAACAGTGTCTGGCACATAAACATAATTGTTAGCTATTTTTAATTCTTATTTTTTGTGGTCGTAACTTTCTATGATATACATCCACAGTATTTTTAAACCCCATGGTATAAGCATAGGGAAGAAATATTACCCTCTCTGGTGTGCAGGCAAAGTCTGGAAATTCTTATGGTATTTGTGAACGCTCTGCCACTTGCAAAGATTGTCTCGTGTGGGACATACATACAGCATTCACCAGGAGAGTGGGCACTTGGCCAGCTCTATAATTGCAGTAAATTTACTGTATCATTAACAGAATCAGTCATTGTTTTATTTTAGATCTTATTAAAATATATTTCTATACTGTTGTGGACTATATAAAAAACCAAATTGTCATTTCTAGCTAGTCATGACAAATACTTGTGTTGTGTTGTATGTAAATTGGATTATTAATCTCTCGTGATATATAACTGCTACTTCATATGTCTGCAAATATAAAATTTATCACTTCTTTCCTGAAGGATGAAGAGATCTGGGCTCTTATTTCCATTGTACATTTAGCAAATCTATAAATATGCTACACCTTGTAGAATTGCCTTGGGTAGTGTGACGCCTATAAAAAGTGTAAATAAATAAAATAAATGAAAAGGAGGCCATTTTCCTTCTGTTTATGTTTATGTCACTGTCTCTCATTTAACACATGTGTCATGTGGTCGGTCATTTGTTATACACTTTACATTGCATCCATTAAGCATCTCAGCTGCTGTGCCTCCTAGTTAATTGCCGTTATGTATGAGACACTTTTGCAGTTCTGAAGCTGAAATGAATCATCTTGTCAAAGAGATGCTGGTCCTTTGGACATCTGTTAAATTATCTTCTTCAGATAGTACTAATTGATAAATACATGCTGTTGGATCAGCATAGCCCTACATCATGGTCGTCAGGTTTAGTGTTCCAGAATCTGATTTGGGGGTGCTGCTGCCTCTGGAGGGAGAATTAGCCAGGAAAGCTTTGGGTTCTGGTTTTTTGATGGACACCCCAAGCCTGGGATGAGAACATGCCGTGTATGTGCTCAGTGAATCAACAGCGGGAGCGCTTAAGTGATTTTTGTGTGTACCTGTTTAAGTTTAGATGCCGGGTCATCTTCATTTCCACCTCAGTTATTTGGAATTCAGCAGTTTTAAAATCCATACATGATTATGTTTTTGTTTTTGTTTTTTTAAGTCTTATAAGCATCCTAACCTTCAAATAGTGAATTGCTGCTGCTAGGAATGTCATGCTCCAAGAGCTTTGTTAAATGTTTGTGTCCAGCCCCCTTTTTTTTAACCCATGAATGCCTGCCAAGCAAGCCTTGAGTGAGCTGGTTCCAGGTTACTGTGTCTTTACCAAATTGTATCTTATTCAAAATAAAGTATTTGGGGCCTCATCTATAATATAAGAGATGGAACTCCTATGAAGATTTGAATCTAAATCGGCTCTTCTTTTCCCAAGGATGTTTTTGTTGCCTTATATCTTGTCATGCATGGTACAGTCTGGTCTCAAACCACTGTTATCTCTGAGACCCATGAAGAAGCAAATGGAAAACACTCCTCAATCCAAAGCACTCGGGACTTCCACAGAAAAGGAAGCGCTGCGCACTGAGGATGAACTCACACTCAAAGATTACAGCCCAGTCTGTGATGCAGGCTTCCACTCGGGTCAGCCCAAGTGCATTTCTGAAACTCGGGCCAATGGGACAAGCCAGAGGCAAGATCATGATGTAAAGAGAAAAAGGTGACATGCACAATAGAATGAGAAAAGAAGTCATTAATGAAAGAGGAACACACAGATGTGGAAAAGCACCAGATTGAACCTTATTCATTACAGATATGTTCTGAGAACATCTGTTTAAATTGAATTTTTATAAATTGGAAAAGAAGGACTCAGATTATTGGCTCCTCATCAAGTCATCCAACTGTCCTGCCTTGCAGTGTTGTGAGAAGGAGTGCTGGGAATTAAAGAAGATGCTCCCATCTCAGGGTGTGCTGCTCATGGTTGAGGAGTCACAGTGGGGGGAATGTGCACAGTTTTCTGCATCTGTACATACAAGAAACTAAGAAAGATTTTTTTCCATATAAATGCTCGTGGTGTAAGGCTTTTTTTTTTTTTTTGAGTTGGAGTCTCACTCTGTCGCCCAGGCTGGAGTGCTGTGGCACGCTCACAGCCACCGCAGCCTCGACCTGCTGGACTCCGATGATCCTTCTGCCTCAGCCTTCCAAGTAGCCAGAACTACAGGCATGTGCTACCACACCTGGCTAATTTTTTTTTTTTTTAATTTATTGTAGATGCAAGGTCTTGCCAAATTGCCCAGGCTGGTTTCGAACCCACAGGCTCAGGCAGTCAAGGCCTTTTATTTTTAATCATTTAAATTGTACTTGAAAACTTTAAAAGCAGCTCTGTCCTGTAGTGTACCCTGGCATGTAGTGTTCACAGTTGGACAGGTGTCATCTTTATGCACTATGATTTTTAGGTGATATTTAATTGTAATTTCTTCACGCCAGTTATTCAAGGGCCAGTTATATTTTCATTAACTGGGGTTTTATTTCAGTGATACATAGTCTATGATGTACACAGATATACAGTCTTCAGGATTTGATGTTCCCCTCTCTTTATAATGGTCATCCAGTTTTCCATGTATCACTAATAAAAAATAATCTAAGGGCATGTTAATTATTGGTGCTAGGCTCTTAAATCGGTTTTAAGAGGAGAGCACTTGAAACCTCGAGGAGGAATATGGTACTGACACTTTTAAAATGTGTGCCAACAGCTTGTTCAAATGAGCCAGTTGCATAGTGAGCCTGCGGCTCAGATGCGTTTAAATAACAGTAGCCATCCTGTTGGGGACCTTAGGTTATGTGACTATGGCAGAGGGGCCAAATATTTTCTTTTTTGGTCTCCATGGAAAAGTATTTTTAAGAAGAATGTTTTCACTGATTTATACTTCCTCAGTAAAATCACAGCCCCATGTATCACATGACCAAAAATTATTTTGAAAAATGAATGTAATGTGCCAAGATTATCACTGAAAGAAAATTTTAAGTGGTAATTTTGAATGTCATTATCAGAATTTGCTTTTTCATCTTGGAGATGTGTGTGTACCTTAAAATGTTTTTCTAAATTGGAATCAGATTGTCAGAAGTACTGTCCAAAGTATTGTTTTCTCTGTGTTTATGCCTTGCATGATCTCTCCCCCCCTTACAGAACCACCGTTTTTATCTTTAGAATGGAGTGTGTCCTATACCTCAGAGCAAGGGGGCTTGTTACAAGGAAAACACATGTGAAAGCCACGTGGCAGGGATGATGGCATGAATGTGTGCATTCTCAAGGAGTCTTGTAACTCGTAAGCAGGGGAGCGAGAGGGGCCGACATGAGCACTAATTGGGTTCCCACCGAGTGCCAGGTGTGCTATTAGAACCACGGTGGACGTTGGTCTTCACAACACCTGGGAGTTTTGCTGCTGTTTTCTCCACTTCACGGATGAAGAAACAGTCTCAGAGATGTTCAGTAACTCATCCAAAACCAGGACTCCAGCCCCAGGCCAGCTCGCTCCCAAACCCACATATTCTTTCCACGGTACAACTTGTGGATCATGGATCTAGAATGAGCCTTCTAATAATCTAGATGAAGCCTTTCCTTTTGCTAGAAAGGAGAGTGACTCATCCAACATCAGGCACTACTTAGTAGCATTCTTTTATGCTTTAGTCAACATAAAGAAGTATTAACTTCTAAAACTGTTTTTAAGGAGAGGCTACTCCCCTGAAGTACAGAAACAGCACATCTTCATTTTAAAGTACCTTTTAAGGGCCTGACGCGGAGGCTCACACCTGTTGAAGTCGGAGGATTGCTTGAGCCCAGGAGTTTAAGACCAGCCTGGGCAACATAGCAAGACCATGTCTCTATAAAAAATCAAAAAATTAACTGGGCATGGTAGGGCACACCTGTAGTCCCAGCTACTCAGGAGGCTGAGGCAGGACGATTGCTGGAGCCCAGGAGTTGGAAGCAGCAGTGAGCCGTGATCTTGTCACTGGGCAACAGAATGAGTCTCTAACTCAAAAAGATAATACGTAGAAATAAAGTACCTTTTAAAAGAAAACTATGAGGCAACTTTCCTCATTAACTCATTCGTGATCGCTGACGTGAATTTACGTCTTTGCAAATTGTTTCTGAATGCTGCACCGTTGTTACATGTATGTGTTACTGTGTTTTGCTGGAAAATGATTAGTGAGGCAAGGAGAAAGCTAATTGAGGTAATTATCTGATACCAACTGCACAATATTGTTATTAATTTACATAGCTGGTAAAATTGCAAGGTGTCATTATTTTGTTGCGATTAGTGTTGTATACTTGTATTTTAGTATTTCAGGGCTTTCAGACATCGCCATTAAAAATAATTTACCATAATTATGGAAAATGAAGAAATATATACTGATGAGATTTCCAAGGTCAAAGGTGAATCCAGTGAACTTATTAGTGATAATGAGATAGATAGTGATGTGATGATGCAATGTAAACAAAGAAGTATGTGTGTGTGTGTGTGTGTGTGTGTGTGTGTGTGTTTCTATTTAGTATTAATTTTCTATTACCACAAATTTGATGTTTTGGAACAATATGAATTTGTTATCTTACAGTTTGGGGGTCAGAAGATGGAAACCAAGCTGTCAGCCTGGCTGAGTTCCTGCTGGCTGCAGGGGAGGTCGTTTCCTTGCCATTTTTGGCCTCTGAAGGCCACCAGCATGCCTTGGCTCGTGGTCCTGCCTCCCCTGCTGCTGACTGATGAACATGACGTCACTCCGCACGTCCCCCCTGCTGACCAAGGGCCCAGCCAGATAAGCCTGGCTGACCACTCCAGCTCAGGATCCTTCACTTACTCACAAGTCTCTTCTGTCCTGGGAGGGGCGTTTGCAGGCTCTAGGGATGAGGGTGTCGACATCTGGGTGGGGAGCAGCCATTTCTCTGCCTACTGCACGTGTGTTTACACCGTGTGGATGGTGGGTGCTTGTATCACACAGAAACTTTAGCCTTTTCCATCCGGGGTCATCGGGGAATCAGCCATTCTAAATGTTTTCTGTATCACTATGTCCAAGTGGTGACTTTAAAAGGTCCTCTCACAAGCACTCTCCTTCCTGCCTTTGAAGACAGTCTTCTCGGTGTCATTTTGCCCCTCCTTGCAGATCGATGGGCATCATCATACACATCATAATGCATATCAAACACAGCTGTAAATGCTCATCACAAGTTGTTGGATGCACAGAACTCAGTGGCATCTGCTTGGTGGTCCTTTTTTATCACTTGCTTGTCTGTCAGGAATGTGAAGTGAAGGGTGTCCAGCTGCCCACTCCCAGAGCAAGACAGTGCGCTGGGCTTCCTGGAAACTGAGTCAGAGCTCGGAGCAGTCTTCTGTGGGGCGAGGCGGAGGAGCACGCTCCTGCACCCCTCAGGCTCCCTGGTGCTCGCAGGGCCGTTCTGCTGCCAGTGTTCACAGCATCACTTCTGTCTCAGAGTCACCCGTGTCCTAGGGTCACAGGCAGTGTCCTGGCAGCTTGCGGTGTCTCCCTCATCTCCCCTGATTTGCTGGTAGAGCGCCTTTGCCAGTGGGACCAGGCCCATTTTTAGGGTCTTTCGCATTTAAGTAGGAAATAGCAACAACGAACATGTTGAGGTTGAGGTGCACGTATTGAGTGCTTACTAAATATTTATTTTTCTTGTTATTGGCTTAGCCTTCTGTGAAGTCTCTTCTGAAAGGATATCTTGATCTGCAGGAAAATTTAACAGAGTACCATGGGGCAGAAAAATGTTAAACATGTCTTCTGCTTCCTCGGGATATTATCCAGTCTTCCGGCTGTTTGAGCACTAGCCTGTGGTATGTTAGCTTGTTCAACAAACAAGTGGGCTCTTTCTGTATGCCGGCACTGCACTAGACATCGGTGGAAAGAAAGTACTTCCATGACGAAGTCACAGTTCGATGAGGAGGTCCTGTGCCAGGCGTGGTATAAGTAGGAATATGATAGAAGCCCTGAAGAGGTGTTGGCCCACCTGACCAAGGTAACTGCAGGACAGTTCTTACAACTCTGGAACCGTGATTTTTTTTTCTTCTAGCTTCAAAAGGTGGTAGTTGAACGAGTCTCTAGCATTAGAACTTGTAGGAGACGTCAGTCTGTCTGACCCATGAACATCGGTCAGAATAGAAGTTGACAAACACCCTTTTATTATTAGCATTATAAAACATTCAAGTGTAAAACTCTCTACCTGATTCTTTGTGTTTTCATGCTTTATTATTTTTCATCCAACTATACTTCAGTTTTCTTGAAATGCCTCCATTTAAAACACCCTTGAGTCAACAGGTAAAAATACAAACATACAAAAGCCTTTAGGAAATGGACAAGAGATATGACAGACCCTGGAGGATATCTAAATAGCACATAAACACATGAAAAAATATTCAACATCATTGGCATTTAGGGAAATGCAAATCAAAACCACAATAAGGCAGGAGTGCAGTGGCACAGTCTTAGCTCACTGCAGCCTCGAACTCCTGGGCTCAAGTGATCCTCCCGCCTCACCCTCCAAGACTAGCTAGGACTAGGACTACAGACATGTGCCATCACATCTAGCTAAGGTTTTCTTCGTCTGTTTGTTTGTTTGTTTGTTTCTGGAGATGGGATCTCACTTTATTGCTTTATTAGATTCACTAATCTCTTCTTGCCTCCATTTCATCATTTTCAAAGTGGGTACAAAAATACTACTTCTCCCCGTTGAGTCGCTTTGAGGATTCACCAGCTCAGAGTAGCGAGCCAACCTGTGGTAGATTCTGTAAAGCACCTTTTTTTTTTGAGTCAGAGTCTCATCTCACCCAGACTGAAGTGCAGTGGCACAATCACAGCTCACCTCACCATAGGCAGTCCTTCTACCTCAGGCTCCTGAGTAACTGGGACTACAGGCATGTGTCACCACACCCAGCTAATTTATTTTTTAATGTCTTTCTTATACTATTAGGATATTTTGCATAGCATATGTGTCTGTGATTTGGAATTCTCAGGGAGCCTTCCCTCGGGAGGCTCCTAAATGATATTTATCCCCGGATGTACTGGTGGGCGGCGCTTACACTTACCCACCCTGTGTGTCTTTCTTGGTTCAGAGCCCTTAGAGCTTATTGTTTTTGTATAAGACTTCTGTTAAGAACTCAAATCACTCTATAACAAAGATACCTGCACACGTATGTTTATCACAGCATTGTTCACAGTAGCAAGCACATGGGACAAATGATGCTGCCCTTCAAAAATGACTGTTATCCAGTCATTTATCAAAAATGTGGTACATATACACTATGGAATACTACTCAGCCATAAAGAAGAGCAAAATCATGAATTTCACAGCAGTCTGGATGGACTTAGAGTCTATAATACTGAGTGATCTTTCACAGAAACAAAGAACCGAGTATCACATGTTCTCACTCGTAAGCTGACCTTGAGCAATTATCGTAATACTGTAAGAAAAGGATTGGCAGTAGTGGGAAACTGCCAGGAGGGGAGAGGGGAAGTGGAATTGGCAGTAGTGAGAATCTGCCTGGGGAAGGGCGGTACACACCTCATCAACAAGGGTACCTGCATAATAAACATTTGTATATCTAACCCTGAATTGTACCCACATCTTTAAAATAAAAAATAAATAGATAAATAAAGACTTCTATTAAATAGAGTTTCAGCAGTTGTAAAACTGGTTTTGACTTCCTTTTTCTCAGTTGAAATTTTTTGAAAACATTATAACCACGTTTCAGAATTATATGTAAGACACACACAGTGGTGATCTAGCTATCATAGTGAAAAGGTGGGCTGCATGAATACTGCATTTAAAAAATGTAACTTAAGGAGGAAAGATTTATAAATTATAGCTGTGACTGATGTAGTAAATTGTAACTAATAGAGTCTGTAAGCTAGGCATATTATTTGTATACACACCCCAGTTCACGTTTTAAAACCATATTATAAAATAATACATCTTTTTACTAATATCATTCTGCTTTTTTGGTGTTTGAATTTCATATGTGTGCAAAATCCTTAAAACAACTGGAGTATAACAGAAGTTTTCTTTAACATTTTTGAGGTCATGGTGAGTTTCTCCTTATGCCTGTAATTTTGTCAGAAGTGAATTCTGTCCCCAAGACAGTACTTCTCACCAGAAGCAAAATGCCATGGTTTTGCTGTTGGCGTGTAGTTCTCTGTGCCCAGAATGACAAGTTCTAAAACCATGAATTCTGTGTATTTATTATTCTCGTGTGCCCCAGGAAAGTCAAGTGTATGTTAACCAGCGGCCGGGACCGTGTTGTCTCTTCAAAGGGGTGTGTGTAACGTCTTCCCGTTTCCTTCCAGGTCACCTTCCGAACGAGAATCTACCACTGTAACATTAACAGCCAAGGCGTGATCTGTCTGGACATTCTCAAGGACAACTGGAGCCCGGCCCTCACCATTTCTAAAGTCCTCCTCTCCATCTGCTCGCTTCTCACAGACTGTAACCCTGGTAAGAGACTGAATCCGGTGTCACCTTAGTGACTTGTTCACTGCTACTGACATCATCACTGCTACTGTTACCGTTATTATTATCATCAATTTTATTTTTTATTTTATCTTATTTTGAGTTGGAGTCTCACTCCGTCGCCCAGGCTAGAGTGCAGTGGCACACTCACAGCCACCCTAGCGTTGACCTGCTGGGCTCTGGCGATCCTTCTGCCTCAGCCTTCTAAGTAGTCGGAACTACAGGTGCGCGCTACCACACCCAGCTAATTTTTTTTTTCTTTTAATTGTAGAGACAAGGTCTTCCCAAGTTGCCCGGTCTGGTCTCAAAACCACGGGCTTAGGCAATCCACTCGCCTCGGCCTTCCAAAGCGCTGGGATTACAGGCTGAGCCACCAAGCCCAACCATTATCATTGATTTTAAATGTCCTTAGTATGTAACTGTTTACTTTTTAAATTGGGTGTTCTCGTTAGTCTTTTTATGTCCTATTATTTGCCTAAAAGGAAAAAGCATAGTGTGACAAAAATTAATGAAAAATCATTTTAGATGAGAGAGTACACTTTAAAAATGCATTAAATTCTCCTGCCAAATAATAATAAAAATTCAAATTGAATAGCTTAATCTTGAATTAGTTGCCTACCAGAAGATATTAATTTGAGTAATGTGGGCTGTTAAAATTTGATAACAACCAGGCAGCAGCACACAGACACTCCTGGTACCCATGCGTCCTGACAAACTAATAGGACACAAAACTGAATGGTCCTGATCTGGGAAGTGCCCCAAAAGTAAACTAGGCAATACAGCCTCCCAGGGAAATCAGGTGGCCATGTGTGACCAGGTCTTGTGGCTTGCTGGTGTGCCTCACACCGAGAGGCCTTCATGTCGGTGTGCTCTTAGATGTGTGACTATGTGGCTTTGACCTGTTTGTTTTAACTGAAAGACTTAGCAGTAGCCAGTTCTTTACATATTTGGGTTTATTTTGGAAAAGACAAAACTCCGCAGTCGCTATAGAGTTTTCATGGATGTTCTCAATGGGAGCATTCTTCTTTGAGTATTTAATGAATAGCTTAAATATTGCATGAGATTCCATCTTCCATACTCAGGAATCAGCTCTGTTCCTTAGATTAGTGGAATTTTAGACAAAAGAGAAACGACAGGTGTCAACAGGGTCCCTTAAGTTCCTGGCTGGCTTATAAAACATGAGGAAATTATAGTCTTTTACTTTTTTTTGTTTTTTGGAAATAACTTTATAATGAAGAAATGTAAAGACAGGATGTAAGAAAATTGTATTTTAAGTATTTTAAAGTAACAAATTGATAGTTTTTTTTTTTCTTTTTTTCGAGTCAGAGTCTCACTCCATTGCCCAGGCTGGAGTGCAATGGCACACTCCTAGCAACCGCAGCCTCGACCTGCTGGGCTCAGGTGATCCTTCTGCCTTAGCCTTCCAAGTTGCCAGAACTACAGGCATGCGTTACCATGCCCAGCTAATTTTTTTTTTTTATTATTCATTGTAGAGATGAGGTCTCGCCAAGTTGGCCAGGCTGGTCTCAAGCCCACAGGCTCAGGCAATCCTCTCATCTTGGCCTTCCAAAGTGCTGGAATTACAGGCTGAGCCACTGAGCCCAGCCAACAAATTAATGTTTTTAAATGCCAAAAAGAAGATAAAATTATGCCAGATTATTGTAAAAATGTTTGAAATTAATTCAGACTTCACTGCAGGTAGTAAGGTCTAATCATGCTGTACTGATTTAAAGTTGATTTTGTTCTTTCAATCCCACTATTCCTATTTGTCTGTGACCACGTATAACCTCGTTTGGAGCTAATGTCACAAGAAAGCTGTCTTTTGCGGGGGATGACTCGAAGCCTGTCCTGCTTTGCCTCTTGTCAGCTGAGTCGGGGGGCTGAGCAAGCCTGCACGGTAGTAGTGTCTGTTCTGTGCAGACATCTTGCTTAAGGGAATAGAGTCATTCTACCACAGCCTTTTTGTACAGTCCAGAGGGTTTCTCTCCAGTGACGAACTTTCTTTGGCTATGTCTCAGAAAATGACAGATGCATTTACAAAAAATTAAAAAGCACTCCTGACTAAAGCACATAAGTGAAAGAAATCTTTTTTTTGAAATAATGCTACGATAGAATAAGCCTAAAAATAATAATGTCCCTTAAAACCAGAGACAGCCCACCCAACAGGAGAACAGTATTTGTAAAATATACACCAACATCACCACTCTTGAACGCATGCTGAAACGTTTCCTAACGGCACCTTATTTTTCCGAATGTTGATGCTTCTAGAGTTGTCAGTAGAGTTCTCCTAACCTAGTCAGAAGGTTCGTTCTTCTGTTGAATGGACTTTCTTCACACTGTTATATGGTAACATTCACTTTCTGTAGCTTTTTTCCCCTTAGACTTAAGTTAAACTTTCAACTAACCTATCTTCAAATTAGCACAAATACAAGTTTGATAGAATATGAATAAATAAGATTTTTCTATACTGAATCTGCAGAGCTATTTTAACACCAGAAGCACTGTCAAGCAAAGTCGGCCTTACATAATGATATAGATTTAACCAACTTAAAAAATGCTTTCTTGCTCATATCCCTACATAAGCAGGTTTGTTTGGGTTTTTTTGTGTTTTTTTTTTTGGTCTTTTTCATATTCTTCCCATAATTTGCATTTGTCTCTTTCAAGAATTTTTGATCCACTCAAAAACAAATGTTACGTGTTTAGGGTTGGGCTGCACATCCCTATTAGCATGCTATTTATAGACAGCAGGTGGAGATTTTAAAACCAGCTTCACTGTTTATTAGTTCTGTGACCTTGGACGGGTCACTTACCTTTCTTCAGCCTCTGTTTCCAATACGAAGTGGGTATTGCTGCCAGCCCTCCCTAGATCCCTGGATTCCCGTGAGGGTCAAATGAGATGATGTATGTGGAAGCTGCTTGTGAGCAGTCATGTGTCATCAATGCTCCTTCCCCAAGTATTCAGGACACCCAGCGGCCATGGCACACAATAGATGACTGCTAAATGCCAACTCGGTTGGGTTTAACTGGGGGACCACCACCTCTGCGTTCGCCCGCTTGGACTTTGTCATCTGAAGACACAGAAGCCTGAGTTGGTTGTGCTGTTGTATTGTCTCTTGAGAGGGATTATCTCTCAGCTGACAGGTGTCCAGACATGGTCATCAGTGGACAGGTGCACCAAGCAATAGTCAACCTGTTCCCAGGCAGAGGCCTTGGTGGGTGACTGCCGGTCTCAGGAGGCTACCACCGTGGTAGTTTCTTGAGCCCGATAGAGCACTCTTACCAGTCAGACGTGACTTGGTGCCAGAGTTTGGCTGTGACACGTGATCAGGAAAAGCGTGGCAGCAGAGATGACAAGAGGGTAACAGCTTCCCAGATTCTCTGAATATTTAGAGATTCCTGTTTGGAGAACATGATTTAGTTTCTAAATTGCCAAGATTGGGAATACTGGGAGGAATCCAGTCTCCAGGTTTCCAGGAATGCTCTTCTGTGTAAATGCTCTCAAGTCATCATGCAGTAAATAGAAGATTTACGTTCTGTTCTACTTGGCTTCATCTTTTGAAGTTTGTTTTTGCTATTTTGTGGGCTTTAAAAAAAAAAGAGCACTTAGGTGTTTTGTAACATTCTGTATCTGAAATCTGTTTCTTTAAATACTATTTAAAATGTGCTTATGTTGCAGTCTTCACACCTATAAGTAATGGATATTTTACCAAAATACCAAAATTAACTGTTCTGAGAACATCGACAATTACGAGATAAAACAGGGAGATCAACATTCTTCCTGTACCTTATACTTTATTTACAGAGCAATGTCTAGAAATGTTTATAACCTTTTTTCCTTCTCTTTCTGAAAAATGTTTACATCTGTATATCATCTGTTATTTTGTTACTAATCTAAATTCTACTTTTCTCCTCTGTTATTTTTCTGTGTTCTTAGCTTGTTTCATTCTGAACACAATTCTGATACTATATCATTTAAAACTTTCCCCCAGGATGTATGACTCGCAAAAGACCATTGCAGATTTGAAAACAAAGCATCTGATATTGAGAAATGGCTGTCAGATATCTTTAGGCCTGATAATGGAACCGTGATTATGATTTTTTTTTTTTTTGAGTTGGAGTCTCACTCTGTCACCCCGGCTGGAGTGGAGTGCAGTGGCTGCTCCCAGCCACTGCACCCTCGACCTGTTGGGGCTCCAGCCATCCTTCCACCTCAGCCTTCCAAGTAGCTGGAATTACAGGCATGCGCTATCACGCCCGGCTAATTTTTTGATTTATTGTAGAGATGAGTTCTCACCAAGTTGCCCAGGCAGGTCTCGAACCCGCGGGCTCAGGCAATCCACTCACCTCAGCTTCCCAAGGCACAGGATTGCAGGCTGAGCCACCGAGCCCAGCTGTGATTATGAATTTTTTACCTGCCCTCACCTTTTAGGGATATGTGCTGAACTGTTGGCAAATAAAACTCTTTGATGTATGAAATTTGCTTCAAAATAACCCAGAAAGATTGGAGGTGGTAGGGCTGTGGAAGATGTCAAGATTGATCGTTGTAACTGTTGAATCTGAGTGATGAACACACGGGGTTCTTATTCTGTTTTTGAGCGCACTGGAAATTCTTCCTAATACGTTTCATTGTTAAAGATGAGGCACACCAGCGTGTGGGTTCTTGGGAACTGCAAGTTTAAGCAAAACGGCCTACTGTGTGCTGTAAACTTCACTTATTTATATCCGTTGGCCTGTGGTAAAATTGGTTTCATTGTATGATTCATCATTTCACTGGAAGCCACAGTTTCCAGAACTTGTCAGTGACTTCAAGCGAGGACTTAAGGTCGTCTGTGAACGCGTGAAAGGTGTGTGATTCATCCGTGTTGCTGGGGCGGGGTGGTGCCTGGGCTCTGGCTGGGCCTGTGCATTTCAGTCCCGGCATCTGCCTTTGGGCACCGGTCCTCAGGGTGCAGCTGGGCCAGCAGACCTGTGCTCCTAAGCTGCCCTGAAGCCTCAGCCTCCTCTCTCCAGAAGGCCGCTCGGGAGGTCGGGTTAGAGGGTGTGCCTTGAGCGTACCCCCAGGGTCAACCCTGGGATGACTGAGCTGCCCCTCTGGTCGAACAAAAGCCAAGTGTGGACACTCTGGGCTCAGGTGCCTGCAGGTCCATCTCCCAGGACAGTAGAGCTGAGAATGGCGGCTGGCTCCCCTCCACCTTGAGTGGCTCAGCCTCGGAGAACACGGCTGCAGCCTCTCTAACAGGGGCTTCCTCCTTTCTGATGGCCAGAGCAGAGGACAGGGGCGTGAGCTCCCAGGCGCTCTTGGAGTGGTCCTGAGAGGCGGGGTGGGCCTTCCTCCTCCTCCGGCATCGCAGCCTTTGTTCACATCCCTGAGGAACCCCAGGCTCAGCCCCTCGCCGTCAGCTGTCTCTGATGCCTCAGCTTTGAGGGTCACCCATTGCTTGTCTTCGGACTGGTTGTGATTAGGGAGTAAACTATGTTGCTAACTATTTCAGTGCTGCAATCAGTGGTGACTGCTGGCAGGTGGTGACCGCGAAGTTGGATGGATGGTTAGCCCCTTGGGTTTGTGTCAGTCGTCTGTGCCGAGTCTGTGAGCTGCTGGGTTGCTGACAGGGACACGGACAGGTGGCTAGGGCTGCAGGGCAGCAGGAACTTGCTCTGCGTTCCTCGTTCTGACACACTTGAGAGCTGGCAAAGGAGAGTTCTCCAACTGAAGTTCAGGCAGACCTGTAGAAAGGATAAGCCTGCCTGGTCGATGCCCACAGCAGGTGGCTGTGTAGACACCTTTAAGCCGTTTTCTTCTTTTTTTTTTTTTTTTTTTTTTTTTGGTTCAAGTCTCACTCTGTCGCCCAGACTGGAGTGCAGGGACACAATCACGGCTCACTGCAGCCTCGACCTTCTGGGCTCAGCCAATCCTTGCACCTCAGCCTCCAGAGTAGCTGGGACTACACGTGTGCACCACCACACCTGCCTGATTAAGCTGTTTTCTTTATTTGTGAAGAATTGGCTTCTCCAGTCTTGATTATTGCGTGCTGAATTCTAGAAGTCATTCTAATCAGTACTTCCAAATGTGGATGTAGAGAGACTATAATTTATTGTCATTTAACGTCTCCGACACCGTCCACAAAGGAAGGGAAAGCTGTAGTTACACAGTTTGCCTGTTAAGTCACTGTTAAGTAGCTGTTGCTCATCAATCTACCTGGTATTTTTAATGCCAAGAGAGCAAATAAAGTCCAGAAATGTGTGAAGGACTTTAAGTTCCTGCTCACTGTTCTGTGAAGAACCCTGGAATGCTGCCCTTCCCCCACTGAGGTTCCAGTTAGGCTTACTCAGATCACTTTGGAAATAATGTTGTTCATGCAGTTGAAGTTCTGGAGGAATCAGGACTCAGTAGGAGGGATGAGAACATCCGAGAGGACGCATCACGAGGGAAGAACGTTTCTGTTTTGTGAGTTAGAGAAGATTCATAGACGTGATTCTTTGACGTCATAAGTTTGATTTTTTAAGAAGTCCAGAATAGCAATTCTGAGATACTCACCTTGACCCCTACGAAATGTGAGTTTTAAATTATATTAAAATTATTATTTCTTTATTTTGACAAGTCTATAACTCTTTAATTCTCGTACAGTGAATGCTGGTATGTAATAAGCAAACAAAAACTCCAGGTGTTTGTATTAATAGCACTTTATCAGAGGATGATTTTCTAGGAAATACTGAATGAGAAAGGAAAACAACTCGCGGGATTGCGGGCTTACATCTTGGATTGCCTCATTGTGAGACAAGTCAGGATTCCTCCTTGACTCGGAGAGTTGCCAGGAGAGGGCGGTTGGCCTCAGTATCTAGGCAAGAGACGACTCCTCAACAGAACAAGAATTTCCTACACAGTCCGTGGTGTTTCTGCTTAGGGTGGACAAGTCTTTCTTTACCACAACCATCAGCTGGATAGCTTCTTGAGCATCCAGTTTGCCTGGGTGGCAAAGAGCATTAGTTGCATCTTACTTTTTGGTAGGTCCTTATCCTAAAATACTTGACCTGTATAAACTTTTGTTATTTTTATTTTTTGAGTTGGAGTCGCACTCCATCTCCCAGGCTGGCGTGCAGTGGCACACTCACGGCCACCCCAGCATCCACCTGCTGGAGTCCGGTGATGCTTCACCTCAGCCTTCCAAAGAGCTGAACGACAGGCACATGCTACCGCGCCCAGCTAATTTTTTGTTTATTGTAGAGATGAGGTCCTCACCAAGTTGCCCGGGCTGATCTCGAATGCATGGGCTGAAGCAATCCACTCACCTCCGTCTCCCCAAGTGCTAGAATTACAGGCTGAGCCACCAAGCCCAGCCTAGACTTTAGTTATTTTCGTAGTTTAAATGTATATGATTGATAACTCTTCGTAGTTTAAATATAGATGGTTGGTAACTCTGTTCTTTAAGATGGTTAAAACTAGACTTTATCATATTTGCTGATTGTGAGATGCCTTAAAAAGTACATTTAAAGCTTCACCCTCATATCTTATCTAGTGAAAAGGCCCTTGGGAGAAATTTACCATGTAGTAAAGAAGAAAATAGGACATTGCATTTAGCGTCTTCATGTGTCTTTTCTCACTTCTGTTTCCTCCCTCCTGACCCAGGAGCAGTTGTCAACTCAGCTTGGCCTGTAGAGTACGGCCAGAAGCAGGAAGGTGTACCCTTGGGGTGGCATCTATGACCTCTTCTCTGATCCTTTGGACTAGTGTGTAGGTGTCCATGAGTCCGTGGTAGGATTCTGACTGGTGCATGTCATATGCACAGCAAAATGACACCAGCCAGTGTAACTGAGGAAAGGTCAGTCTGATGAATATTATGAGCAAGAGAAGACTTCATTCTTTTACGGACATGCAGGAAATATTAGTAAAATGTTTACGCTAGATGGATCCTCATCTCTGCTTTGCCAAGGAAAGGGCTAAGGTGGGTTTTTCACACTTTCGCGAAAAAATAGTTATGAAAAACCCTAGAGTGTCTGTCACCCAACTTGAAAGCTCACCTACATTAAGTAAGGTTTAGGGTTTAGGAATTTTTGCAGGTTATCAAGGACTTCTTCAGACAGGCTAAATATTCTCAGACAATACTGTTTTACACCAGCAATTTTCATGGCAACCGTTTTAAAATAAGGTAATGTATTAAACTCCATAATGCATTGCTGCATCAGAATTATTAATAATATTAAATGAGCAATAGTTGAGCTAAGGATATGAAAGGTGCAGTGTGTGTTGCCGTGGGAGGTAGACCACCGAATAAAGTTCTGGGCCTTTTTTTTTCTTTTTACATACAGGTTCTTGCTCTGTCACCCAAGCTGTAGTGCAGTGCATTATCATAGCTCACTGCAGCCTTGAAATCCTGGGCTCAAGCTGTCCTCTGGCCTCAGCCTCCCAGGGTAGCTGGGACTATTGGTACACACCACCACACCTGGCTAGGCTGGGACTTTTTTAAGGTGAAATGAAGGTGAATTATTTTAAGTATGTCAAAATAATACACAGTTGAAATTATAATGTACTGTTAGAGTTTAGCATGGAAATTTGAGCCTGAAGCAAAATAAAACTCCTAATTATTCAGAAATTGACTGATAAAACATCCAGATGATTGAATGGCATTTTCTCTTTTTAATTTGGATAGTTGAGATTGTATGGTGTCTTGGGAGAAATATTGCAATTATGGAAATTTGAAGAATTATTATAACTTTATCAATGTCTGAGTCTGGGACCCTTAACACCTGAGCATTTATTTTATTTTTCCTTATTTTTCAACCCAACTTTCCATCCAGTATCTGGCCTGGGCAAGGTGCTGCCAGTAACAACACTCAGTAACTCCTACTCAAAAAAGAAGACGCTTTAAAACGTCAGACTGATTTTTCCTATGCACCTGCCATAACTACTTTCTCTTTTCCTTCTCTTCGTATTTGTTCTTTAAGAGGTCCTGGAGCCCAATGGTTAGTACGGCTATTGAATATTTTATGTCATACTGGTTGAAGAAGTCACATGAAAAGCAGTGCAAGAGTTCCTTTAAACTACAGGCATATTTTCTTTCCACAACACATGTGTTCTTGGGAAAAAAAATTATAAATCGAAATATGTGAGGCATATTGGAAGGACTTTCTGCTTAGGAGTGGCACAGAGAAGCCTGTTGCCATGCGAAGCGTTCGTAATGTTGAACAGTGAATGCTCGTTTCTCTCTTACTGAAGGCTCAGCGGTTTCCCCCATTCAGCACTGCCTTCCCTCTGAAAACACTTTCCCAAATGAGCCGAGTCGCACTGTGATATTCAGACACCCCAGCCAGCCATCAGCAAAGAGCATTCGTTATGTGTTAGTTGTGTGTGTTCACCCCCAGGAGATGAGTGCTGTCCTCTACGCATGGTGTCCACGCTCACACCCTGGGTGCTCCAGGGGCTTTCCTGTCCAGATGGCTCTTGTGATGGAAGCACTCCTACACCATCCCAGGTGAACACAAAAGGGAAGTTAGAAGAGGGGAGACCCAGAGATGTCTGAGTAGGTGGTCTAGCTTTGAGGATCAACATTGTATCTTTATAAGAAAGTATGTAGTAGAGACGGGCATGTTTGCCTGAGGGTGTGTGTATTTTTTTTTTTTTTTTAATCTTGGTAGGGGTGTCACAGGGCTGGTATATTTTAACTTCGGCCCGGATCCTTGCTTCTGTGCCTGCAGGAAATGCATCTTTTCTGTGGATTCACAATGAAAACATTGTGGCTAGCTTAGAGTTGAGAGTAATCATGTATAAGTTCAAAGAGGTAATAGTCTGTGCCCGGTTTGGCAAATGTTTTTAAGTAAAAGCTTACTGTTAGAGGAGGGTTCATTTGTTTATTTGTTTAGTCCTCTGGAGAAATGATCTAAAGGTGCAGTACTGTAGCTAGGTGGAGAAGCCTCTGATTTCTTTTTTTTTTTTTTGAGTTGGAGTCTCACTCCATCGCCCAGGCTGGAGTGCAGTGGCCCGCTCATGGCCACCCTAGCTTCAACCTGCTGGGCTCAGGCAATCCTTCTGCCTCAGCCTTCCAAGGAGCCGGAACTACAGGCGTGCGCTACTGCACCCAGCTAATTTTTTTTATGTATTACAGAGATGAGATCTCACCAAGTTGCCCAGGCTGTTCTTGAATTCTCTCAGGCAGTCCTCTCGCCTCAGCCTCCCAAAGTGCTGGGATTACAGATTGAGCCACCAAGCTTAGCTTGCTTGCTTGGTTTTTATTTTTTATTGTATTTTATTTTATTTTTGTATGTGTGTGTCAGGTTCTAACTCTGTAGTCCAGGCTGGAGTGCAGTGGCATGATCCTGGCTCACCCCAGTCTTGACCTCCCGGGCTCAGGCGATCTTCCTTCTGGGCTCCTGGGCTCAGGCGATCTCAGTCTCCTAAGTAGCTCAGACTACAGGCACACTACCATGCCTGGCCCCATTGACGAGGTCTTGCTATGTTGCCCAGACTGGTAATGAATTCCTGAGCTCAAGCAGTCCTCCCGGCTCAGCCTCCCAGAGTGCTAGGATTATAGGTGTGAGCCACTGTGCCCAGCCTATTTTTTCTTTTTAAATAGCTTCCTTTCCTGTTATCCTTATAACTAAATGACTTCGCTTGTAGTGTCTATTAGCCTCGTATAACCTTGGAATATTCCTTTCCACATCTGTACCAAGTTGGTGGCTCCTGCTCTTCTGGTGTGCCAGGGCAGGGCTGGCCCCGTCAGCTCTTAGAAGGATGTGGCGTCAACTCTGAAAATGTGGTTCTTGCCCGTCTCAGCCAGTGCACACCTTCTTGATGCCATGGCCTATTTGCCAGTTAAAGTTTCTTTTTTTCTCCTAGTTTGGCAAATATATTAAACACAAAGCCCTGTGTTCTGTAAGCAGCCTGGCCAAAGCAGTGTCATGCATACAGCATAATAGCCATGTTGATGTTCTGAACTTGTGCATCCTGTCTGTGGGTGGCAAGGTCTTACATGAAAACACCGGAGGTGACCCCTGGTGTGAGATGGTTTTCTTTATTTGGCTCTAAGCTGTTGCCCTGACCTCTGCATTTATGCTTGACTTTTCTAAGTCATGGTGACGTGCCCTTGTGTGCATCTTTCAGAAACCCATGATGCCTCTCGCTAGACTCGCCAGTGTCAGACAGATCATGTGCACAGTGCAAGGCTATACCTTGCCATGCTGAAAAGGATTAAGTCAGAGGAGCTAAATTATACGGAGGTCTAAAGCTCCCAGGAAAACTAAAGTCTTGACCCGACTCTCTCACTCACTAGCTGGTGACCTTAGATAAATCACGGCCCTCGCTTGTGAATTGAAGGTTGTGCTTCTGACCCTGACTATCTTTTAGCATTACTGTAAGGGGAAGCAATGTGTGCAGACCTCTGTAAACGCTTTGAAGGCTATAAGCATCATTACACAGAATACTCTTGAACCGAAGGCCCAGATTATCTGTGTCAGGTGTGATGACCTGGACTTTGAGATGTCTAAAAAAGCAATTTCATTTCCTGCATAAAACCTGTAGATGGCTTCCTCGTGGTTTTGTCAGTTTAGAGTTTCATGTATGGTAGAGTAAGGAAAACTAGCAGGAAGTGAGTTACAGGTCGAACTTGACTTCACGATTCGGCTCGCTTGGGACCTGTCTGTCATCTCTCTGGGAGTCCGGGTCACCTGTGAAGGAAAGTACCTGTCTGCCTCTTCATTCCCGTACCCGCAGTTCCCAGACTGCCTTCCCTCCCGTAGCCCCCGTGGCCGAGGGACCCCCAGGAAACTGCCTTGCTTCAAGCCCCAGCCTCTGCTAACCTTCACTCCAGCCCTACTGTTCCTTCGCTCTTACCTGTGTAAGTCGCAGGCATAAAAGACAACTTCAGATATGTTGAGATACTAGATTAAACTCCTGGAGCTCAAAGACTACGTCTAGGTAAAGTAGAATGAACGCTAGCTGTGTGACTCCGGCTTCCGGCCCTGAGGAGGTTCCAGGAAGCAGATTTACACTCTAACCTTTAAGCAGTTAGGAAGCTAGACATTTGAAACAGGCAGAAGAGATTGGGGGGAAGAGAAACAGAGTGAGCCCTGCAGGCACCCCAACCTGCGGCCTGGAGGGAGCCTGCTGCCTCCTGGGAGAAAGAAGCTGAGGCGAGAGTCCACAGTCTCAGTGACTTGAGGAGACAAGAGGTGTTTGGAAAGGTGGACATGGCTAGTATTTGAGGAGCAGAAGTCCAGAGAGGAGGGCCCACACCGAGAGAAAGCACTGAAGATCTGAATAGGGTCCCCGAGTCTTTGGTTAAGATTCGTGCTGTTATCAAAAGCTACTGCCTGATTAGTAGGGACAGAGTGGCTTTAGACTAAAGGCTGCCCTGGCTCCACCCTGACGACTGTGAGAGCTTCCAGGACTCACCCCATTCCTCTTCCTCAGTAACCGCCTGATAAAATCAAGGGCAGCAGGCAGTGAGGGAACACGGCAACTGCCAGCCCCAATACTGTCAAAGCCAGTGTTCAGCATCCAGTCAAATATTACCAGGCATTTAAAAAGCAGGAAAAGGGAATCCATAGCCAGTAGAAGGTAATAAAAATGGAAAAGACCAAAGTCAAATTGCTGATAAAAGAGCAAGCTTTTCAATTAGTTACTAAAGCATTTTACTGGTTTTTAGTTCATATTTTCGTTGACATATGAAGTTTTTAGCTTCATGAAGTGTGACTGCTCTGAGAATCGACTAGCATGACTTTTGCTTGTCTAGGATGAAATATTGAAGGTGCAGCTGGACAGAAACACGCGTCAGCTGCCTCTCGGCAGAGCCTTGCGGGCAGCTGTGTGACCCACACCTGTGCTGGTGTCACCCGGCCTGTGCCTGCGAGCAACCTCTGCGCCCTTCACTGGAGTGACAGTCTGTCTGTCCCCTTTCCCTCTGGTCCCTGATGGTTCAGCCCCAACCTTGAGAAGTATCCCTCCATCTTGAGGAATCACTTTTGACATGGGTCCTTACTGGTGTGTGTGTTTACTGCTTCCTTGTACTGCTGTATGTTGAATTTACAGAGAATGAGAAACCTGCCAAGAAGTAAAATATAGCACATTTCAGAACTGCAGGAGAATCATTCTCCACCTTCCTCTGGGTGTTGCAGGGGAGTCGAGAAGCGCTCCCTCCACCCGCCCTGCTGCCGACATGGTGGTTCCAAGGCGCCCCCACGAGAAAAGGCAGGCTGGACACAGCACCGGCCCGTCTCCTTGGCCTCCAAAAGAAACACCGCCTTGTGTTTCTTCCGTGGTCTTCCCTGTAGCTAATTAGAATGCTTTCTGAGAAGTTTTCAGGTTTTTGTCCCCAGATATGTGTTGTGCATTTCATTTACTAGAGCATCCCAGTGAGCTATGTTGCCACTGTAATGCTCAACCGAAGGATCGGATGGACTTTTTTTTTTTTTTTTTTTTT